>NC_060126.1:402057499-402359833 GCF_021461395.2 Schistocerca americana | reverse complement strand
GTATTTCAAAACGCAGATGTTGTGGACAAATTTGACACACGTCCCGTTTTCTATACGTGTGGAGATAACAGTTCGATGAGGTGGCTATGTACTACATAAATTCCGAATCAAGTATATTACACTGGCTACTCCACATCTGACTCAAAGGGGACTGCAGTTCCCAGCAGGCTGTCCGGCTTCTGCCTATTGTTTCATTTCCAAGAAAGGCCGTCGCTTGTGGCTTCCATGTTATAATTGCTTCATTAGACGAGAATTGCTGGTTCCGCGTGGTTGGCTCAGGATTTCGCAACAGTTTCCACTAGAATAACAGCGTTTCCTAGTCATGAAGTAACTGCACCTAGCTTAAACAAAAGCACGCTTAGCAACTAGCCGTCGACCGCCATCAGTGATATTCACGTGATCTCGTTGTCCGTACGCGCAGTTCCTTTTCGGAAGTCAAATGTAACACACCCTTAAAAAGAGACAAGAAACGATTTTTGATGTTCCAGAGTAACAGCCATACCATAATTTTTAAATGAACACCCCACAATTTGACACCATTGTTGTTCATTTAATTACGACCCAGGTTTCGGCCTCTTATGCCATTTTCAAGTCACTGAGTTTATGTCATTAACATATATCGCAAGACATCAAGCTCAAAATTTGTCATAAATTAAGAAAACTATTGGGCCCCACGAGAAAAAAAATAATTTATGACCAATTTTGAGGTTGTTGTCCTGCATTATATGTAAATGACATAAACTCAGTGACTTGAAAATGGCTTGAAAGGCCGAAACCGGGGTCGTAATCATATAAACAACAATACAGTCAAATGACGCTGTGTTCATTTAATATTATTGAGAAGTTTTTAGAACGATATCCATATACGTAAAATTGCAGAAGCAAGTTCTGGCATTGCCAGAGTTTCCTTGACGAGAGTGTTTAGTGCACAGTAAGAGAAACGCTGCGCAGGTAAACAGTCTACGTGTTGCTGTCAACGGCATCGGTATTTGTCGTAAGTATAAAGCTACGTCACTCGTACTTCTGGCAGATAAGATGTTGGCGCCATATCTTTTTTTCTGCTCGTTTCCTCTCCTCAATTACCGGCCGGGATGGCCGCGTGGTTCTAGGCGCTACAGTCTGGAACCGCGCGACCGCTACGCTCGCAGGTTCGAATCCTGCCGCGGGCATGGATGTGTGTGATGTCCTTAGGTTAGTTAGGTTTAAGTAGTTCTAAGTTCTACGAGACTGATGCCCTTAGAAGTTAAGTCCCATAGTGCTCAGAGCCATTTGAACCATTTGAACCTCTCCTCAATTACGCTTTTTGCCAGATTCCTCGTGAGACGTGCTACTGCAGCTTTATCGTATGTTAGCTGAATACCCGGCATTGCCTGGCTCTGCATTTATTACAATCTTTATTCATCCAACTTTTTCTTCCCCGTCTCTCAGTCTCCTACCACTTTCTCTGTACATCTCCCCCTCACTACTCTCTCTGGCCATCTCCTCCACACCTTTTCTCTCTGATTTCTCTCTGCCCTATTTCTGTTCATCTCATATGCCCACTCTCTTTGTCCATCTCGTCCTCCCCTCTCTCACTGTCAATCTTCCTCCAATCCCCACTCTCTGTCCATCTTCTCTTCTCCAATTCATATCCTCCTTCCTTCTCTCTTTGTCGATTTACTCCTTTCATCTATCGACTCCCTCTCTCTGTCACCTCCCCTTTGTCTATCCACCTCCTCCCCCAGGTCTCCCTGTCGGTCTCCTCCTCTCCCTCTCTCTTTCCATCTTCCCCTCTCCTGTCCATTCTTTCCTTTCCCTCTCACTGTGCATGCCTGTGCTTCCTCTCTCTGTACATGTCTTCCTTGGCCCATCTCCTGCTCCCTCATATCTCTGTCCATTTTGTACTCACCCTATCTCTGTCCATCTCTCCTCCTCATCCCAGCTGTAGACATTTTCCAAACCCAATTCTCTGTCTATCTCCTCCTGCCCCTCTTTCTCTTCATCTCCTCTCCCCTTTCTCTGCCCATTTCCTCCTACCTATGTCCCTTCATCTCTCCCTCCCCCTGTCTCTGTACATCTCCTTCTCCCACTCTCTTGTCCCCCACTTATCTGCATGCATCTCCTGCTCCCCACATCTTCTCCCTCCTCCTCTTTTCCATCTCCTCCTTCGTCGCCTTCTCTGTTCTTCATGCCCACCCCAGTAGGAGGCTGGTGATTCTTACCCTTACGGTATTTCTTTCCAGATGGTAAATAATATGTGTACCAAGTTTGGTGGAAATCGATTGAGGTGTTTAAGAGGAGCATTTTACCTGTGGCCTCACCCATGTATGCACATATCGTGTGTTTCACATACACTCCTGGAAATTGAAATAAGAACACCGTGAATTCATTGTCCCAGGAAGGGGAAACTTTATTGACACATTCCTGGGGTCAGATACATCACATGATCACACTGGCAGAACCACAGGCACATAGACACAGGCAACAGAGCATGCACAATGTCGGCACTAGTACAGTGTATATCCACCTTTCGCAGCAATGCAGGCTGCTATTCTCCCATGGAGACGATCGTAGAGATGCTGGATGTAGTCCTGTGGAACGGCTTGCCATGCCATTTCCACCTGGACGTGCAGACCGCGTGAGACGACGCTTCATCCAGTCCCAAACATGCTCAATGGGGGACAGATCCGGAGATCTTGCTGGCCAGGGTAGTTGACTTACACCTTCTAGAGCACGTTGGGTGGCACGGGATACATGCGGACGTGCATTGTCCTGTTGGAACAGCAAGTTCCCTTGCCGGTCTAGGAATGGTAGAACGATGGGTTCGATGACGGTTTGGATGTACCGTGCACTATTCAGTGTCCCCTCGACGATCACCAGTGGTGTACGGCCAGTGTAGGAGATCGCTCCCCACACCATGATGCCGGGTGTTGGCCCTGTGTGCCTCGGTCGTATGCAGTCCTGATTGTGGCGCTCACCTGCACGGCGCCAAACACGCATACGACCATCATTGGCACCAAGGCAGAAGCGACTCTCATCGCTGAAGACGACACGTCTCCATTCGTCCCTCCATTCACGCCTGTCGCGACACCACTGGAGGCGGGCTGCACGATGTTGGGGCGTGAGCGGAAGACGGCCTAACGGTGTGCGGGACCGTAGCCCAGGTTCATGGAGACGGTTGCGAATGGTCCTCGCCGATACCCCAGGAGCAACAGTGTCCCTAATTTGCTGGGAAGTGGCGGTGCGGTCCCCTACGGCACTGCGTAGGATCCTACGGTATTGGCGTGCATCCGTGCGTCGCTGCGGTCCGGTCCCAGGTCGACGGGCACGTGCACCTTCCGCCGACCACTGGCGACAACATCGATGTACTGTGGAGTCCTCACGCCCCACGTGTTGAGCAATTCGGCGGTACGTCCACCCGGCCTCCCGCATGTCCACTATACGCCCTCGCTCAAAGTCCGTCAACTGCACATACGGTTCACGTCCACGCTGTCGCGGCATGCTACCAGTGTTAAAGACTGCGATGGAGCTCCGTATGCCACGGCAAACTGGCTGACACTGACGGCGGCGGTGCACAAATGCTGCGCAGCTAGCGCCATTCGACGGCCAACACCGCGGTTCCTGGTGTGTCCACTGTGCCGTGCGTGTGATCATTGCTTGTACAGCCCTCTCGCAGTGTCCGGAGCAAGTATGGTGGGTCTGACACACCGGTGTCAATGTGTTCTTTTTTCCATTTCCAGGAGTGTATATTTAACATATTTCACACATATTTATACACATATTTCACCTGTAACTCTAGCGAATTTCGTCATGCAGCTTCGTTTTCGAGCAGCTAGATGTGTATGACTTTTTATCCCCTGAACTATGCATCATAAAATGATATAATTTTGCAGGTATGGTACGTTCAGTGGTATACGAGAATACTGTCTGCAAAATGTGTTTCACGTAGAGTTAGTAGTGAAGATGTAGTAAATTAAAACGCAGTACCTAATACAGTAATTTTTCTGCGTGAGCATAATTTTGTTGGCGATGTTAGCGAGAAAAAGTTTCGTAATGGTACGGCAAGAAAAAGGAATAAAAGTGAGATAGTGTTAATACTTTCATCCTTTTTTACCTCCTCTGCATTACTGCAGATGACGTGTCAAAAATGGCTCTGAGCACTATGGGACTTAACTACTGAGGTCATCAGTCCCCTAGAACTTAGAACTACTTAAACCTAACTAACCTAAGGACATCACACACATCCATTCCCTAGGCAGGATTCGAACCTGCGACCGTAGCGGTCACGCGGTTCCAAACTGACGCGCTTAGAACAGCACGGCCACACCGGCGGGCGATGACGTGTCACTGAGCACATTTGTACTGTGCATGCAGTACACGTGAGGTGCCTAGTTGTCGCCACTACCCTGTGTGGAATACATAAGTTCTGGTATACTTCACTGACCTGCTGTCTTCATGATGATGATGATGATGATATCCCCAGCGCAGAAAACAGCACGCAGATTGTGGATTCTTTTTCTTGAGGCTGAAATTAACTTCGCAAGGAACTGCTGCTACGAATAAACTATAACTCATTTGGGATGCCACTCGCGTTTTTATTGATATAGACTCGAGAAACTACTCTTGATCACAACGTATTGAACATATCTTTCCACAGTCATTATATCTGGCTAAAATAACATGAAATACAGGGTTATTACAAATGATTACAAATGATTGAAGCGATTTCACAGCTCTACAGTAACTTTATTATTTGAGTTATTTTCACAATGCTTTGCACACACATACAAAAACTCAAAAAGTTTTTTTAGGCATTCACAAATGTTCGATATGTGCCCCTTTAGTGATTCGGCAGACATCAAGCCGATAATCAAGTTCCTCCCACACTCGGCGCAGCATGTCCCCATCAATGAGTTCGAAAGCATCCTTGATGCGAGCTCGCAGTTCTGGCACGTTTCTTGGTAGAGGAGGTTTAAACACTGAATCTTTCACATAACCCCCCAGAAAGAAATCGCATGGGGTTAAGTCGGGAGAGCGTGGAGGCCATGACATGAATTGTTGATCACGATCTCCACCACGACCGATCCATCGGTTTTCCAATCTCCTGTTTAAGATATGCTTCTGCATTAGCCTTTTCCGTAAGATTTTCCAAACCGTCGGCTGTGGTACGTTTAGCTCCCTGCTTGCTTTATTCGACGACTTCCGCGGGCTACGCGTGAAACTTGCCCGCACGCGTTCGACGGTTTCTTCGCTCACTGGAGGCCGACCCGTTGATTTCCCCTTACAGAGGCATCCAGAAGCTTTAAACTGCGCATACCATCGCCGAATGGAGTTAGCAGTTGGTGGATCTTTGTTGAGCTTCGTCCTGAAGTGTCGTTGCACTGTTATGATTGACTGATGTAAGTGCATTTCAAGCACGACATACGCTTTCTCGGCTCCTGTCGCCATTTTGTCTCACTGCGCTCTCGAGCGCTCTGGCGGCAGAAACCTGAAGTGCGGCTTCAGCCGAACAAAACGTTTATGTTTTTCTACGTATCTGTAGTGTGTCGTGACCATATGTCAATGAATGGAGCTACAGTGAATTTATGAAATCGCTTCAATTATTTGTAATAGCCCTGTACATCCTGCTACAGACAACATGTCTGTCTACTGGAACGGTCAGAACTGGAGAGCCGGACTTCCCGAGACACTTCGCGCGCCAAGCCAGCAAGGCGTGACCCGAAAGCCACCGAAGTGCATCGGCAGTAATATCGCCTGTCTTTTTTTTATTAAGACTTTGATTTTAATAATTTTGAAATGACTGATTGATAGCTAGCTGTTGAGAGATGTTTATTTAAAAAATGGAGTAATTTGGATGACAGGTTTAATTAATAATAGCAACTAAAGTTTAACGTTTTGGCGCCCTACCGCCGAACACAGCAGCCAATCACAGAGCAGCAGCATCATGCAGGCGGTCTTTCTCACGGGAATGGTACCGAATCTAACATCTGTCACCGGTACCCCATCCCACACTGCGTCATCTCTATGATTCTTGCATCTCCGATGCCCTGGGAATAGCTTCCTGGAGCCTAATATGATGGCTGAATAAGCCAGAAATGTTACAAAGGTTTGGATCCTGTGTAAAGTACGTTACTAGTGACTAAGTGGCCTGATTCTCAAATGCTGGGTGAATAAAGCCTGAGTATTTGCGAGTCGGGTCTACACTTCTTTCTCACCCCTATCCCCACCCCTTTGATAGGTAGGTGGTTCGTACTACCACAGAGCTTGTTTCCAGACGGTAAGTGATAAGGCTATCGAGTTTGGTTAAAACGATCCAGTAGTTTAGGAGAAGATGTGGATCAAACATACATATACAACGCACATACGTTTTGTATGATATGCATGGACGAATTCATTGTTTTTACAAATTGCACTAAAAGAAATTTGAGCTTTCATTGATCGCCCGCTGTTGGTTGATATTACGAGTCACATAATTATAAGTGGAATTTGACGTTCTACTGTTCGGCTGTTGCGATATGCTTCTGAAGCAACTGAAAGTCAGTCATCGACTGGCACGCATCCCAGGAAGTAGGTGGAGGGCAACGCAGCTGAAGGTTAAATGCACCGGCAGGGCGTTGTACGAACCGCAATGCTCCGGCACTAACTTTCCCTTGAAGTCGCACGCGACTGTCCTCGATAGGGCGTGGTTTACGTTCCCCAGAAACGAGAATCCAGTGCTGTAATAACAGCGCAATGTTGACTTCCGCGTTGAACCTACGATGAATAGCGTGTATTGTCCGTCTCGCACAAACCTCAGCCAAGCCGCTACCACGCCGTAGCGGAGAAGTGGGGCAACTATTCCTGAACTGAAGCCGCCGTTTGCACGGACAAATATGATTACTGGCCTAGTGATTTGAAGGATATGAGAGACAACTAAAGAAACCGAAGAACAAAATAAAATAATACTTACTTCATATCTCCTACTCAGTAATCAAGTGTGTCTTAAATGAATGTAGTTTCCTGATTTTCTGTATGAGGTCCAAATAAAAAGACGATTGATTGTAGAGATCTATTAAAGGACGTAGGGTTTCGTTTCTTACAAGCAGAAATAGTTGCAAGAAACTTACGATGTAGCGGACAGTGAGATTTCTTTATCGTTCGCTAAGTTTTTCACTTTCGGCTCTTGTTTAATATTTCGTGGCACATCCTCTGCGTCTGTCTTTTGCGATTATTTTTCAGTTTCTAATTTATTTTTGTATGGCACAATTTTACCTACTTTTCTTTCCTCAATTTTATCGTATTTTTCTTCCAACTTGCTTGGACTTGAATAATTGTAATGTCCAGTATAACCTGAGCTAGGCATTTCATTTTCACACTTGTTTCTAACAGGGACACACAGTCCTCGTGAACGAATTTGCATCTGTTAAGTCATTGTGTATGCAACGTTTTATCAGATACTAGCGGAGAACCTGGGCGTTGCCCAGATATTTATTTATAGCTGTGCGTACACGCCAGCACCACGCAGCTTCAGCCTTGTGCTTAACATTTATGACGTCACAACTCCTGAACTATGTATCGCATAACAATGTAACTTTGTAAGTACATTCAGCGGCGGATGTGAATGCTGTCTGCAAAATGTGTTGCGAATGGAGTTAGTAGCAACGAAATGATAAATTCAAACGTCATGGACGACGAAGCAGTTTTTCACGTAGTTAACTGTTTGTGACGTCATATCTACTGAATTATGAGCCGTGAAATGATATAATCTTGCATTTGTATTGAGTTATATATGTGGATACTGTCTTTAAAATGTAAAGTGTATCGGGAATACAGTCAGTTGAAAAGAAGTAATAAATTACGTCGTTCTTCATGCGGTACCTTCACTGCATGAAGAACGGAAAAGTAGAAAGTGATAAACAATTTTTTTTTCTTCATTTCGTAGAGGTTGTCAGCAACAAAAAATGTAAAGATTTGAAAATACGTCTAAAGTCTGCTGCAAGTCGCTAAGTGGTGTCACACTCAAATTCTGGATGTGTAAGTATGCTGTCTAGTGGACAGAGACAGTAAATTTGTAAGACTGGATGCCATGAACTGATATATATATATAAAACTTTTGAACACTATTGAGGTAAATACATTGTTTGTTCTCTATCAAAATCTTTCATTTGCTAATTATGCCTGTCAGTAGTTAGTGCCTTCAGTAGTTTGAATCTTTTATTTAGCTGGCAGTAGTGGCGCTCTCTGTATTGCAGTAGTTCGAGTAACGAAGATTTTTGTGAGGTAAGTGATTTGTGAAAGGTATAGGTTAATGTTAGTGAGGGCCATTCTTTTGTAGGGATTTTTGAAAGTCAGATTGCGTTGCGCCAAAAAATATTGTGTGTCAGTTTAAGCTCAGTCATGTATAATTTTTCTAAGGGGACGTTTCAGATGAATGAAGTCTGGGTATTCACACGTTGCGGGCTACTCGTGTTTTTCAGTCCCACCACCATACCTTTGATAGGTACATGGTTCTAACCCCCACCACGACTGTCGCCTGGCAGTAAGGTATGTGTGTACCAAGTTGGGTTGAAATCGATCCAGTGGTTTAGGAGGAGATGTGGAACATGCACTCTCTCTGTCGCCACGAAGGATTAGCCGAGCGGTCTAGGGCGCTGCAGCCATGGACTGCGCGGCTGGTCCCTCCGGAGGTTCGAGTCCTCCCTCGGGCATGGGTGTGTGTGTTTGTCCTTAGGATAATTTAGGTTAAGTAGTGTGTCAGCTTAGGGACTGATGACCTCAGCAGTTAAGTCCCATGAGATTCACACACATCTGAACATTTTGAACACACTCTCTCTCTCTCTCTCTCTCTCTCTCTCACACACACACACACACACACACACACACACACACACACACACACACAATATTATAATACGTATGGATTTGGAATCATTTACAAAGTGCAAACATACCGCTGCCCTGAAAATGGCGAATTCAGTGTGGGAACACTAAACTAGTTGTTTCGCTACGCACATCGGTCTGGCTGACGACGATATGGTGTTGAAACAGAAGTGTTTCCGTGCGACCATTCGTTATTATTTTAAGTTACGACTGAGTGCAAAATGTTGTGGATTGGCAAGAGAGCCAACCCACTATGAGAGGAAGCCGAAAGGCACGCGTTTTAGCTCACGCAGGCTGGCGTGAGGTCTGGAACAGGTCAAGGAAATTAGACCAGCAAAAAAGGACGTAGCTGTGGAATACTTAACTTTAATCCATAAATGGTGAACATCGCTCTTGACGGTACATGTTTTGCAGCATCAATAGTAACCGGTAATGGCGCCTTGCTAGGTCGTAGCAAATGACGTAGCTGAAGGCTATGCTAACTATCGTCTCGGCAAATGAGAGCGTATTTTGTCAGTGAACCATCGCTAGCAAAGTCGGCTGTACAACTGGGGCGAGTGCTAGGAAGTGTCTCTAGACCTGCCGTGTGGCGGCGCTCGGTCTGCAATCACTGATAGTGGCGACACGCGGGTCCGACGTATACTAACGGACCGCGGCCGATTTAAAGGCTACCACCTAGCAAGTGTGCTGTCTGGCGGTGACACCACACAAAACACTCTTGTCAACGATTTCGGCAGGCTTCCACAGCTCTGCGCCTTTAGAGTCAACAATTTCAATTGATGACTTTAGACACGAAGTCAATCAGATGGTAAGTGGTAAGTTCGTGCCGGCCGGTGTGGCCGAGCGGTTCTAGGCGCTTCAGTCTGGAACCACTACGGTCGCAGGTTCGAATCTTGCCTCGGGCATGGATGTGTGTGATGTACTTAGGTTAGTTAGGTTTAAGTAGTTCTAAGTTCTAGGAGACTGATGACCTCAGATGTTGAAGTCCCATAGTGCTCAGAGCCATTTGAACCATTTTTGGTAAGTTCGTATGGGAGCAAGCTGCTGAGGCCATCGGTCCCTAGGCTTACACACTACGCAGTCTAACTTAAAATAACGCACGCTAAGGACAACACACACAATTATGCTCGAGGGGAACTCGAACCTTCGACGAGGGAGCCACGCGAACCTTCGCAAGGCGCCCGAGACAGCGTGGCTATCCCGCGCGGCGATGTCAGAATAGCCAGTAACTGCCGGTTAGTGAAGAAAACGAACTCCGAAGACGAGATCCGAGCTACGCCTATCAACAAACTGATTGTACTCTTGTTATCAAGTCCACAGCGGTTTGTTTGATCCTGCCTGAGGATCTCCCATGAGCAAAAAACTCTGCACGTTGAATTCTGCTTGTAAAAACTCGTCTTTCCGACGTCAAAAGCGTCGTAACTGGTGGTGAAGGATGGCTGTTACGACCCTGAAACGAAGCGGCAGTCTTGTGTATTGGTCTTTCCAGAAAGAGACTTGCCCAAGGAATTAAATAAAAGGACAGCGTTAATTACGAGGAAAAGAATGATACTTACATCTTTACCAATATTGTAGATGAAAGTAAAATAAAAACTTGAGTCTGTTTTTCTGTAGTTTTGCTGCCCACGCTCTTCCACCGTGTAAAAGATAAACGTGCAACATCAGTTCTGCATTCGATCCTGCTATATCACGACAATGAATGGACTGACCAAGTGGCGAAAAAATCGTTTTCGCTTGAGGAGTTGCAAGATGACAATTGTTGAACCATATGAAAAAAAGGTAAATTAGCTACAAACTACAGCGTGCACACACTTTGTTCAACATTTAAACGTCACTACAGATATTCGGATTTAGGTTATGAGACGTTCGACATGCCTGCCTTCATTGGCGATGGTATGGCGCAGACAAATAGCGAAACTCTACATGACTCGCTTTGTAGTCTTGAATCAGTGATCGTAAGGCCGTTGCAGCATCCCTGAATATGGAAGTAAATAGGAATATAAAAAAAGGGAGGAACGTTTATCTGTTTAGCTAGAGTAATAGAAGGCAGATTTCAGACTACCTAACAGTTCAAAACAAAAATTTCTGTTCCGACACTGACAATGTTGTTTACGGAAAAAGTTCAAGGCAATCGTAAAATGCGTTTTAGACAGGTACGTGCCGAGCAAAACTGTGAGGGACGGGAAAAACCCACCGTGGTTCAACAACAAAGTTAGGAAACTACTGCGAAAGCAAAGAGTGCTTCACAGCAAGTTTAAACGCAGCCAAAAGCTCTCAGACAAACAGAAGATAAACGATGTCAAAGTTAGTGTAAGGAGGGCTATACGTGAAGCGTTCAGTGAATTCGAAAATAAAACTCTGTGTACCGACTTGACAGAAAATCCTAGAATGTTCTGGTCTTACGTTAAATCAGTAAGTGGCTCGAAACAGCATATCCAGACACTCCGGGATGATGATGGCATTGAAACAGAGGATGACACGCGTAAAGCTGAAATACTAAACACCTTTTTCCAAAGCTGTTTTACAGAGGAAGACCGCACTGCAGTTCCTTCTCTAAATCCTCGCACAAACGAAAAAAATGGCTGACATCGAAATAAGTGTCCAAGGAATAGAAAAGCAACTGGAATAACTCAACAGAGGAAAGTCCATTGGACCTGATGGGATACCAATTCGATTCTACACAGAGTACGCGAAAGAACTTGCCCCCCTTCTAACAGCCGTGTACCGCAAGTCTCTAGAGGAACGGAAGATTCCAAATGATTGGAAAAGAGCACAAGTAGTCCCAGTCTTCAAGAAGGGTCGTCGAGCAGATGCGCAAAACTATAGACCTATATCTCTGACATCGATCTGTTGTAGAATTTTAGAACACGTTTTTTGTTCGCGTATCATGTCATTTCTGGAAACCCGGAATCTACTCTGTAGGTATCAACATGGATTCCGGAAACAGCGATCGTGTGAGAGCCAACTCGCTTTATTTGTTCATGAGACACAGAAAATATTAGATACAGGCTCCCAGGTAGATGCCATTTTCCTTGACTTCCGGATGGCGTTCGATACAGTTTCGCACTGTCGCCTGATGAAGTAAGAGCCTACGGAATATCAGACCAGGTGTGTGGCTGGATTGAAGAGTTTTTAGCAAACAGAACACAGCATGTTGTTATCAATGGAGAGACGTCTACAGACGTAAAAGTAACCTGTGACGTGCCACAGGGGAGTGTTATGGGACCATTGCTTTTCAAAAAATGCTTCAAATGGCTCCGAGCACTATGGGACTTAACTGCTGCGGTCATCAGTCCCCTAGAACTTAGAAATACTTAAACCTAACCAACCTAAGGACATCAGACACATACATGCCCGAGGCAGGATTCGAACCTGCGACTGTAGCGCTCGCGCGGTTCCAGACTGTAGCGCCTAGAACCGCTCAGCCACTCAGGCCTGCATTGCTTTTCACAATATATATAAATGACCTAGTAGATAGTGTCGGAAGTTCCATGCGGCTTTTGACGGATGATGCTGTAGTATACAGCGAAGTTGCAGCATTAGAAAATTGCAGCGAAATGCAGGAAGATTTGCAGCGGATAGGCACTTGGTGCAGGGGGTGGCAACTGACCCTTAACATAGACAAATGTAATGTAGTGCGAATACATAGAAGGAAGGATCCTTTATTGTATGATTGTATGATAGCGGAACAAACACTGGTAGCAGTTACTTCTGTAAAATATCTGGGAGTATGCGTACGGAACGATTTGAAGTGGAATGATCATATAAAATTAATTGTTGGTACGGCGGGTGCCAGGTTGTGATTCATTGGGAGAGTCCTTACAAAATGTGGTCCATCAACAAAAGAGGTGGCTTACAAAACACTCGTTCGACCTATACTTGAGTATTGCTCATCAGTGTTGGATCCGTACCAGGTCGGGTTGACAGAGGAGGTAGAGAAGATCCAAAGAAGAGCGGCACGTTTCGTCACAGGGTTATTTGGTAAGCGTGATAGCATTACGGAGATGTTTAGCAAACTCAAGTGGCAGACTCTGCAAGACAGGCGCTCTGCATCGCGGTGTAGCTTGCTGTCCAGGTTTCGAGAGGGTGCTTTTCTGGATGAGGTATCGAACATATTGCTTCCCCTACTTACACCTCCCGAGGAGATCACGAATGTAAAATTAGAGAGATTCGAGCGCGCACGGAGGCTTTGCGGCAGTCGTTCTCCCCGCGAACCATACGCGACTGGAACAGTTAAGGGAGGTAATGACAGTGGCACGTAAAGTGCCCTCCGCCACATACCGTCGGGTGGCTTGCGGAGTAGAAATGTAGATGTAGATGAAGTGTCGGAACATCGATGCTGTCGGTGACCTTCTAAATGTCTGTTTTCAGCTCAGCAATGGTTTTGGGGTCAGTGCTGTGCACCTTGTCTTTAATATAGCTCCACAAAAAGGAGTCGCATGTTTTCAGAGCTGGAGAATATGTCGGCCAGTCGAGGCCCATGCCAGTGGCCCCGGGGAACCCCAGAGCCACAATTCGGTGGATAATGGGGATGAAATCATCTCCCAAAACCTTCATGTATCGTTCGGTGGTCACCTTGTCGTCAAGGAATGTCGCACCGATTATTCCGTGACTGGACATTTCACTCCACATAGTCCCCCTTTGAAGGTGAAGAGAGTTCTCGATCTCGAAATGCGGATTCTCAGTCCCCCAAATGCGCCCATTTTGCTTATTGACGAACGAAGTAGGCTTCCACCATGCCCCGCTGCCAACTGTGCAGTTTGAACGTCCTAACGCAAATCGTGCAGAAACTATGACGATTTTATTTCATTTATTTCAGTTTTGTCATCCATTACACTACATTTCTGATCTGGCTCCTCGTGAGTTCCTTCTTTTCTCCAAACAAAAACAAATCACCCGCGACTGTCGCGTCGCCTTGAGTCTTCAGAAGCAGCAATACATGTACACGAGACGTGTCTATAGCCTAGCGCCTACTATTAAACGTGTTGGGCACTTTGTCTCGAGGCGGTCTAGAGACACTGTCTATAATCTGTATAAAGAGAATGTCTATCGTCTAGATCGAACATTAATTTTTTTTTTCAAAATTGCTGACGTCGTTGCATACAGAATAAGGGATTGCTTGGCGCTGATTTTGAATAAATGAAGCTGAAACGTAAACGGGGATGGACACGCTAGGTAATCACAGGACCTTGTTTGATGAAGAAATTAAGATGGAATTCCATGATTTCGAAGTATTGCTAGTGATGACGATGGGAATGATATGAAGCAAGATAGAAGGCGAACCACAGTGATGACTCAAAACATTATAGTCACCTATTTAGTGGCAAGTTGGTACGGCTTTAGAACGCATACGTCAGAGATTCTACGTGACGTGGGTTCGACAGTGCCTCGTTAGATTATTATGAAACGTCCCCTTTGAAGAATTGTACGAGACTGTGCTTAAACTGATATACAATATTTTTAGCGCAACGCAATCTGGCTTTCAAAAATCCCTGCAAAAGAATGGCCCTGAGTAACATTAAACTATACCTTTCAGAAATCACTTACCTCACAGAAATCTTCATTACTCGAACTACTGCAGTACAGCGAGCGCCACTACTGCCAGCTAAATAAAAGATTCAAACTACGGAAGGCACTAACTACTGATAGGGATAGTTAGCAAATGAAAGATATTAATAGAGAACAAACAATGTATTTACCTTAGTATCATCAAAATTCATAATATATATAGCAGTTCATGACAAATTACAAAACTCCGCCATCTCTCTCCCCACATCCACCACTGCTGGCGGCTCACCTCCAACTGCGCAACGCTACGCGCTGTTCACATCCAGCTGCCGCTGCCCAACACTACAATGGCGAGTATTACAACAATGCAAAGCAGCCACAGACTGCACACAGCACAGCCAGTGATTTTCATACAGAGGTGGCGTTACCAATAAAAAAACCTAAACAGCCTACTTACAATTAGAGATAGGTGCCACGAGATGTCTACGCAAAGGTCATGCATTTCGCTTGAATTACGGGCAGGTGGCTTGTGAACACGGAACCAACACCCGATAGCGTTCCAGATGTGGTCCATTCGGTTCAGATCTTGCGAGTTTGATGGCCGAGATATCATCCTGAGTTTATTATCATGCTCCTCAAACCACTGTAGCACGAATCTGATTTTGTAATGAACCTTGCTGGAAGATGCCATCGCTGTCAGGGTAGATATCAAGCATTATGGTATGCGAATGGTCCGCATTAATATTGAATTACCCCAAAGCTGTCACGGTGCCTTCGATTACTGCTACAGAGCCCATGGAAACCAAGGTGAATGTCTACCACAGCATAGTACTGCCCGCACTGGCTTGTGTCTGTGACTCAGTGTATGTTTGGAGAAGCGTTTGCTTGAATGAAGCCGTTGCCGGATTCAACCATCGGACTGGCGTCCGACACCTTGTCTCATACTCAAGGTTTCACCATTCTTCAGTCACTTTCCGTAAAAGCTCACAGCAATAGCACGCCGGGCCACAACAGCCTATCCTGTGTCAAACAGCGCTCGCACTTACTAGTCGAACCTGTGACGAAATGTGCTGCTCTTCTTTGTATCTCCTCTATCCATCATAGCTGACGAGAGTCCCTCACTGAAGAGCGATGTGACATACTCAAAGTGTCGGTTGAAGGAGTGTCTGAAAGCTACTTCCTTCGTGAGTTCACTGCATTTTCTTTTCAAATCAATCTCTGTCTGGGATTTTTCCCTTGCGAAAACTAATTTTGTGTAGTCGCTCCATTGTAAATTGCTTCGAAAGCATATTCCCAGATATTTTACGGTTGTGACTATTTACAGCAACTGACCCCAACATTTATAATGAATATCGGGGCTACATTTGAATGTGTCGACGGCTAATTGATCGGTTGAAGGGCTTCTTTCATGTCGCTATATTTTTATGGCGGAGCGTGTTACCTATATGTAACAGGATGATCTGTCAACAGCCAGCCGGCCGAAGTGGCCGTGCGGTTAAGGGCGCTGCAGTCTGGAACCGCAAGACCGCTACGGTCGCAGGTTCGAATCCTGCCTCGGGCATGGATGTTTGTGATGTCCTTAGGTTAGTTAGGTTTAACTAGTTCTAAGTTCTAGGGGACTAATGACCACAGCAGTTGAGTCCCATAGTGCTCAGAGCCATTTGAACCATTTTTTGTCAACAGCCTCATGGAACATCCAGCCTTATGATCAGGTTAGACAGACAGACAGACAGACAGAGAGAGAGAGAGAGAGAGAGAGAGAGAGAGAGAGAGAGAGAGAGGGGGGGGGGGAGAGACGGAGGGATGGGCATAAGAGGGGGGAGGATGAGTAGTGTGTAATATTTTGATTTGCTCACATACACATACGGCACATACACTGTACACACCTCTCCCTCCCTCTTCTTCCTGCCCACCCCTCCGTCTCTCTCTCTCTCTCTCTCTCTCTCTCTCTCTCTCTCTCTCTCTCTCTCTGCACCTCCTCTTTCTACCTCTCTCTGATCATCTCCTCCTCCCCCCTCTCTCTCTCGATCTCCTATTTGCACTGACTATCTCCTCCTCCCCTCTTTCTATGTCCACCTCGTCTTCCCTCCCCTCATAATCCATCCCCCATTCCTCTCTTTTTCTGTTCTGCCACACCCATCTGCACATACACCTCCTGGAACACATTCGGATACTACCCACACAACCTGCGAGCTGTGCAGGGCAGCCTAGATGTCTGGTGTTACCTAGCCCTTCCACATCCACTCCAACCCCTATGGCAGCTACGTGGTTCTTACCCCCACCATACTTCAGAAAATAACTGTTATGTGTAACAAATCTGTTGAAATTGATCCAGTGACATATGAGTAGATGTAGAACATACATACACATACATCCATTTATATGCACATATGTACTGAGAATGGAAAGCTCTCTCAGGAAAGCTCTGTTGGGGTATTCGCAAAGCTAAGACGGTATCACATATCACGTTAAGAAATTTGCTATGATGTCTGCTGTGCAACCATAAAGCTCTTCCAGTAGTGCGTAAGGCCTGTGTTTTGTCCACTAGGCAATGTAGAACTGTTTTGAACGCCTTCCGGTGGCTGAGAAACGTGACAGCAACCAGACTGCCGTTGTCCACCTGAGTTTCGCAAACGAACAATGCGAGTTGATTTTCAGAAAATTGCTGTTTGTGGAATTTAAGTTAGTTCCCGTAGACGAGACTATTGGTTGCCAGAAACATGTTCAATAATTCCAACTCAGTAATGTTTATATTATAAAGTTTTAAGATCAGCAATATTTAAACTATAGACACCACTGACTTGAGAACAAGTTTTTCAACGTGTAATAAAGTTGTAACTTGACTTTAGGTGCTATTTCCGATATAAATAAAAGGCATAAGTCGGCCACCTGGCAAATGCTGCGCTGCATCTGTCCATCCGTTTTTGTGCTATAAACATACGGGCGAAAAGGGAGCACCAATTTTTAGATCTGTTGCATGCTAACCTTGTACAAAATGGCGAACGATTAAAATTTTCAAAGTACACAATAAAGCTATATCGCTTACATTACGGCAGTGTCGAGATGAGGCGGGTGAGAAGAGAGAGAGTGTGTGTAGGGAAAACACATCGGAGCTTCTGGCGAGACAGACAGCGGACCTCAGCAGAACTGTAGTGGGGCAGAGCAAGTGGACAGATTCGCGTACAGTTTCGTTTGCGTGATAAAAGAATCACTATTCCTAATGCAACAACGCGTATCAAGAACTTTTTATACCAGTGCTAAACTATAAAAAAACACGTTAAGCAAGCACAATAGGGTGGGAATCACTGATACCTTCGTGACAGCAGGACCTATGCGGTCATCGCAAGTGGCGTCGGGTAGACATTAGTACTACACGGAAGAGCTAAGGAGACCGGTACACCTGCCTAATATCGTGTAGGGCTCCCGCGAGTACGTAGAAGAGCTGTAAGGCAAAGTGGCATGGACTCCACTAATGTCTGAAGTAGTGCTGGAGAGAACTGACATCACGAATCCTGAAGGCTGTCCATGGTAGATCCGTAAGAGTAAGAGTGGTTGGAGGTCTCTTCTGGACAGCACGTTGCAAGGCATCCCAGATATGCTCAATAAAGTTCATGTCTGGGGAGTTGCGTGGCCATCGGAAGTGTTTAATTTAAGAAGAGTGTTCCTGGAGCCATGCTATAGCAATTCTGGACGTGTGGGGAGTCGCATTGTGCTGCTGGAATTACCCAAGTACGTCGGAATGGACAATGGACATGAATGGATGCAGGTGATCAGACAGGATGCTTGCGTACGTGTCCCCTGTCAGAGTCGTATTTACGGAAGGGTTGCACTTCTGTCACGTTGAACGATTCTCTTCAGTCTTCGTTGGTCCCGTTCTTGCAGGATCTTTTCCCGGTCGCAGCGATATCTGAGATTTGATGTTTTACCGGGTGCCTGATATTCATGGCACACTCGCGAAACGGTCGTTCGGGAAAATCACCACTTCATCGCTACCTCGGAGATGCTGTGCCGCATCACTCGCGCGCCGACTACAACACCCCGTTCAAACTCACTTAAATCTTGATTACCTGCCATTGTAGCAGCAGTAACCGATCTAACAACTGCGCCAGACACCTGTTGTCTTACATAGGCGTTGCCGACCGCAGCGCCGTATTCTGGCTATTTACATACCTCTCTATTTGAATACGCATGCCTATACCAGTTTCTTTGGCGCTTCAGTGTACTTCGCTCCATGAATACCCCAGCATCACATTTTAGCTCGTAAGGCAGTTGGTCGGACAGACAGATGGTGTACATAACATTCGCCCTCGGTTCGCTGATTACAGTAAAGTCTGTTCTAGATTTCCTGCATGCTGCTGAACAACGACAGCCGCTACTGGGAGAGATGGCTAACTCGCCATAATCACCGGTCGCAGACTGCTACGCCACAGCCTGCCGCGAACGCAGATGGATGGACCCTAGAATATTTCCTATCGTACCAGAATAGGACACCAGCGTTCCTGATATTTTGACAGACTGACCAGGGCCTACCTGAAGGCAGGCCGCGATCGTCACACTACACGGCTACAAGCCAACTGTCATCGCGGTTCAACAGACGACGAACAACGGCGCCGCCTTCTCTCACTGCCGCGGCGTCGCGTTATACGCAGGAACCACCGCGGCAGCAAACCGCCATAGCAGCAGCCAGCCAGGAATGGAGAACGCGGCGCCAGCTACTTAGAGCTAACTGAAGGCCACTTATAACGTGAATCCTCGACGGGCATCGACAGCGACTCAAGACACTGGTTGTATTTTATGGGAATAAGTAACTTATTCTGAGGCCGGCCGCTGTGGCCGAGCGGTTCTAGACGCTTCAGTCCGGAACCGCGCTGCTACTACGGTCACAGGTTCGAATCCTGCCTCGGGCATAGATGTGTGTGATGTCCTTAGATTAGTTATGTATAAGTAGTTCTTAGTCTAGGGTACTGATGACCTCAGATGTTAAGTGCTTAGAACCATTTGAACTAATTCTGAATCTTCTTTTACTGCGCCTACTGGCAACAACAGGTCACCACCATCCTTCCAAGGAAAACTGGCAAGAAGCAGACTGAGAGAGTGCCTCCTGGCACAGAACTATCTCGACTTCCACTCTCCCAACAGTCGCTTCCTTGCAGTACAAAAGGTTGGTAAATATGCAACAAGGTTAAGGAGGTAGGCAAAAGAATTGATATGTCACAAAGGACAGTCTGAAGGTTTCCACTGCGGCAGTTTTTCACAGCATACACGTACAACACATCGACACCTGTTGCGCTTGAAAATGGCCTGTAAGACCGAAATTGGCCAGTTTTGCAAGATATAATAAACTGAATACTTGAGAAAAATAGCTGACGTGGAAAGCTTCACAACGTCTTTTGACGAATTTGCGGCTGTGGTGCACCACATGAAGGAAATGATCGAACTGTATATTGCTGAGAACAGCAGCAACTTCCCAAGTTTACAAGAAACGTAAATGTCACTGCCCCCATAGAAACTTCCGCCTGTTTCGACTGGTCATCTGTTGCCTACCAGTCAGTACGAGCAGCGATCTATGGTCATCGGATGTGTGATCAGCATGCCGCCAATACCTCCAAGCCGTTATTGTCAGTAGATGAATCCTGATGATGCCGCTGATTCCTTGTTCAAGCAGCTCTCCATCTGGCTCCATAGACCGAGTGGATTCCGTTTGAGACCTTCCTGCCTCAGAAACAACCGAATAGGTACCGGGGTCGAACCCAGTTCTTCCGCACTGAAAGCAGAGACAAACCATTCAGCTACGGATTCAGTCGGAAAAAAAGAACGCGTCTTCACGTAAATAAAGTTATTCAAAACATGATCAGCTGATTTTTTTTTCTTCAAGTAGGCTGACAATATTTTTAGTGATACTTTATCTCCTCGACTGGCTCCTGTTACAGTTAATAGATTCTCACTGCCATGATAAAGTGGAATGGAAGCTACACCACTGATGTATACACAATCATCAGTACGCTAACGTATCTGTCAAGGGAACTTATTTGTGTGTACTAGGATTAGAGGACACACACTCACAGACATTGAAGCGCCCAAAGTAACTAGTATAGGAATGCTTATTCAAATACAGAGATATGTAAACCAGGCCGGGTAACAACAGTTAACACCAACAGCACTCACGCACTCTGTCTGTTCCGTCTGTCACAGACAAATGTAATAACACTGGATCGCCAAAGAAACAGGTATAGGCATGCGCACTCAATTACAGAGATATGCAAACAGGCAGATGACGGCGCTGCGGTAGGCAATGTCTATATAAGACGAGTGTCTGGCGCAGTTGTTAGGTCTGTTACAATGACAAGTTACGAAGATTGAAATGAATTT
Organism: Schistocerca americana; assembly: GCF_021461395.2. Lineage (NCBI taxonomy): Eukaryota > Metazoa > Arthropoda > Insecta > Orthoptera > Acrididae > Schistocerca > Schistocerca americana. Next base: position 402,339,118 of record NC_060126.1, on the reverse strand, counting down.
GAACATGGTATTATAGTCGACGCACGAGCGATGGGACACAGCATCTACGAGGTAGCGGTGAAGTGCGGATTTTCCCTTGCGACCATTTCACGACATCGCTGCGGCCGGAAAAATATCCTGCAAGACAGGGACCAACGACGAATGAAGAGAGCCGTTCAACGTGACAGAAGTGTAACCTTTCCGCAAATTGCTGCAGATTTCAATGCTGGGCGATCAGCAAGTGTCAACGTACGAAATATTCAACGAAATGTCATCGATATGGGGTTTTGGAGCCGAAGGCCCAGTCGTGTACCCTTGATGACTGCACGACGCAAAGCTTTATGCCTCGCCTGGGCCTTTCAACGGCAACATTGGACTGTTGATGACAGGAAACATGTTGCCTGGATGGACGAGTAGCGTTTCAAAATGTAACGAGTGGATGGACGTGTACGAATATGGATACAATCTCATGAACCCAAGGACCCTGCATGTCAGCAGGGAACTGTTCAAGCTGGTGGAGGCTCTGTAATGGCGTGGGGCGTGTGCAGTTGGAGTGACATGGGACCCCCGATACGTCTAGATGCGATTCTGACAGGTGACACGTACATACACATCCTGTCTGATCACCTGCATCCATTCATGTGCATTGTGCGTTCCGACGGACTTGGGCAATTCCAGCAGGACAATGCCACGCCACACACGTCGAGAGCGGCTCCAGGAACACTCTTCTGAGTTTAAACACTTCCCCTGGCGACCAAACTCCCCAGACATGAACATTATTGAGCATATCTGGGATGCCTTGCAACGTGATGTTCAGAAGAGGTCTCCAGCCCGTCGTACTCTTACGGATTTACGGACAGTCCTGCAGGATTCATGACGTCATTTCCCTGCAGTACTATTTCAGACATTAGTCGAATCCATGCCACATCGTGTTGCAGCACGTGTGTGTGTTCATGGGGGCCCTACACGATATTTGGACGGTGTACCAGTTTGTTTTGCTCTTCAGTGTATAATCACTTACTCACCCGCGCAAATAGTGGGTACGTGTACGAAGTTACATTGACACCGGGCCGTATCTTCTGGGCGCTGCACTTTTGTTGACAGGTAGCGTGTTTTTTGGTCGTGGCTGTTACGAGTGATTGACCACCAATTCTCTAATCGAACAAGAATTTCTTTCTGCGTGTTTATGCCTAATACGTTACATTTGTTTACGTCGAGGTTGAAGTGTCAGACCTTCTACAAAAACTTGAAAAGGGTGAAAAAAAATTTGCCGACCATTTATATAACAAATGTTAATTTGAGCCCTTCAATTAGGTTTCGATAATTAGGAAATGATATTCTTCAGAAGGAATTGTAAGAGCGAGAAATTACGCACTGGTTACAAGAGTTTCAAGTAAATCAAAAATGGCAGATGTATATTAAATACTATAAGCTAGAAGGAAACACTTGCTTGTTACATACTGTGTTGAACAGGTACGTTAGACTAAAGCCGTTTGGCTCTTGTCGAGTAAAAATTCACCACAAAATTATAAAATAACAACATTGTGAACTTCAGGGGTAAAACGTGTCGACTGACTAACGTACTAGACTCCTAAGTTAAGCTAACTTAAATACGTGCTTGCGCGTAAGAAATGCACAAATAAGCGTGTTGAGAGGCTTACGTAAAACCAGCTGAAACTCGCGTGTTTAGTCACGCATAACTGACGCTCTAAGGATTTAAAATAAAAACCATGACGTATTCAAATAGCTGTGTAAACTGGATTTCCTTCTTGCAGTGTTACAGCTGGATTGTAATCTACCAGCTGTAGGAGTATGAAATCGGAATTTGGTAGAAAGCCGGCCGGGGTGGCCGAGCGGTTCTAGGCGCTACAGTCTGGAACCGCGCGACCGCTACGGTCGCAGGTTCGAATCCTGCCTCGGGCATGGATGTGTATGATGTCCTTAGGTTAGTTAGGTTTAAGCAGTTCTAAGTTCTAGGGGACTGATGACCTTAGAAGTTAAGTCCCATAGTGCTCAGAGCCATTTGAACCATTTTGGTAGAAATAATTACACGCCTGTTGTTTGAAACTGATAAACAATATTTTATTCCAAATAATCTCCATTGATATTTATACATATCTCCAACCTCTCCGGCAGGCTATCAGGCTATGAATGCCACGCCAAAAAAACTGTTCTTCTTTTGAAGTGAACCAGTCAGCGAGCCATTTTCGTACTATTTCATAGGAATTGAAGGGTTGTTCAGCGAGAACGTGTCCCAGCGATGCAAATAGGTGATAATCGGACGGAACCAAGTCTGGAGAAAAAGCTGCATGCTCTAGTGTTTCCCAACTGAACGCGTCGATTGTTTCCCTGACCCATTTTGCTGTGTGTGATGGGGCATTATCATGGAGCAATATTACTGTGTTGCCTTTTTCCGTTTTCCGATCGTTTTTCACGTAGTGTTCGATTTAAATCGATCTTTTGCTGTTGGTAGCGATCAGTGTTAACGGTTTCACCAGGTTTTGGGAGCTCATAATAGATGACACGGGTGCGTGGGGTACCGCGCGATCTGGGGCGTCTTGCCACGGTTCGAGCGGCTCCACCCGACGGAGGTTCGAGTCCTCCCTAGGGCGTGGGTGTGTGTGTTGTCCTTACTGTAAGTTAGTTTAAGTTAGATTAAGTAGTGTGTAAGCCGAGGGACCGATGACCTCAGCAGTTTGGTCCTACAGGACTTTACCACTTACCTAGATGACACCCTTCTGATCCCACCAAACACAGAGCATTGTCTTCTTTCCAAAGCGACTTGGTCTTGCCAGTGGATGTCGATGGTTTTCCTGGATTCACCCATGATTTACGACGCTTAAGATTCTCAGAATATATCCATTTTTCATCGTCTGTCACTATTTGATGGAGAAACGACTTTCTTTTGTATCTGGCGAGCAGCATTTCACAAGTGGTCTTTCGATTTGCTTGCTGTCTTTCATTCAGTTCATGCGGAACCCATTTCCCACTTTCTGCACTTTTCCCATAGCTTTCAACCGAAGAGAAACGGCTTGCTCCGTCACATGCAATTGTTAAGCAAGTTGCTGTTGGGTTTGAGTATCATCTTCATCCAAAAAGACCTTCAATTCGTTGCCTTCGATCTTTTTCGGAGGCTTCCCACGCTTGTCGTTTCTCACTTTTGAATTTCTTGAACCACTACAAACACTGTGTTTTCCCAGGAACATGTTCGCCGAAAGCTTCGACAAGAAATTTTCTTCAAATGATAACAGAAAACCAATGCTGTCCGCTAATCGTAGTTCGTAGGCACAAAACTCGACATGTTTACGGGTTTGGAACAGATACCGATGTATGGAACTTGGGTTACTGTGTGTTGAAGTTCGTCGCCAGTATTTACAGGAAGCAGACGGCGCTGCAGAAGTGATCGCACTGACGGCTAGCACCATCTAAATTCTCGTTTCATACGTCCACATCTGGTAATGATATAACGCTGGGTAACTGACATAAAGAAGTGTGTTTCAGAAAAATGACGTCCTCGACGCAATACGTACTAGTGCTAATCAGCCGATATGCGGCTGCGAGAAGAGAGTAAAGCCGCCCAGGAAGTTGTTAGTTCTGAGCTATAGCTGTTCGTTCGCTATTATCTGAATTTTAATTTGTTATCTGATCACCACGGCTTGTTATTTTATTGCTTTTGAGGTGAATTTTTACTTGACAAGAGCCAAACGGCTTTATTCTAACGTGTCTTTTCAACACAATAAGTCACACCTAAGTGTGTATTCTTAGCTTATAGTATTTTATCCGCGTTTGCTATTTTTGTTTTGCTTGAACCTTTTGCAACCAGTGTGTAATTTGTCGGTCTTACGATTCCTTCTGAAGAAGATAATTTTATAACTATCGCAAGCTAGGCCAAGTGTTCTAATAATTCTGCGCTACGCAACTGGTTGTCTGATTCTTTTTTCATCCTTTCCGAGACTGTCGGTTCACAGTTGCCGTTTACAATAATGTTCAAGGTTTTTACCTCAACCAAGTCTTGATTATCTACGTGCCTTCTCAGGCTGTTTTCTGCACAGCGACTTTTATGTGTACATCATCATCGACAACTAGCCTTCTATTTGATGGTTTGTCTCAGGGGGCGGTACAGACAGCGACAGACAGCGACAGACAGCGACGTTCTGTGGTGGAGTACTGGCCATGCTCACTTTGTGCCAAAACAATTGTATTCGGCTTGCTGAGAGATACGTCTATATTGTTTCGAGGTTGGACGGTTCTTCTGAAAATTTTCCCTACACTGTCAGCGTGAAGTTAGATTTACATATAGATGTAAATACTGGGGAAGGGCTCTGCGGAAGAACTGTCTTAATTTCTAAAGACAGTTCGATTTCGATGCTGTTCTTACAACGTTATTTTCTGATAGCTGTAAGTCTGATGTGCAGCCTTATTCCCTGCAGTCGAATACTTAGAGATTTCGTTTTCGCTGTCTGTCTGGATTTATCGGGTGAAGCCCTCCAGTAAGACATCGCAAAGAGGGGACAGTGTAAATGCTCATTTAGAGAGGCTTTGGTCTGGAGATACAAGTAAACAAAAGTGCTAGATCAGATAATATAACTGGACAAATCAAGTTAACTCCGCTCTGATAAAGGCGAGAGGTTAACTAGTTGTGTCAGATTTCCTCACACAGGTAAAGGTGAGTATATAGGGGAAGGGCAAGGAGGAATTAAGAAAAGAAAACAGAACAAGATATCCCGTTCTGCGTAGCTCCACGCACTCGCCAGGTGCGGCACGAGAAACGCGATACGTGACGGTGTTTAGAGCGTTCTTTGGGCTGATGTAACAATCGCCCAGGTCGCCGTTGTTCGCTTTCCTGCTCGCAATATTATGTGACACTACGTTGTCTGAGGACAAATGAAAGTCTCCGTAGGAGAAGGTACTCACTAATACATGTCTGCCACATGTCTGCCACATTTCTGCGGTCCCCCACCTGCAAAAAACGGAAAAATAGTGTCAGTTAGGACTTCTTCAAACACTTAACACAGCACAGGTTTATTATTTATCAAACGATTTACAGAAAGTAATATTAGAATGAAACAAAAGTAATTTTCCGCAGACAGCGGCATGTACCAAACACACTAAAAAAAAAAAAAAAAAAAAAAAAAAAAAAAAAAAAAAAAAAAAAAAAAAAAACACAACAACGCACCTCGAAGGAACCCTCCGAATGGGAGGGAAATCGGTAGAAGAGATGTATAAGTACAGACAAACCAATGACAAATGATTGCAATTTGAGAGAAACTGGATGACATATTCAGGAGAAAGAGCTTCACAACTTTTTGGAATCAATAACGCATTCCGTAGAAATACTGGAACACTTGAGGCAATACTGACCTTACGACTTATCTTAGAAGAAAGATTAAGGAAAGGTAAACCTACGTTTCTAGCATTTGTAGACTTAGAGAAAGCTTTTGACAACGTTGACTCTCTTTCAAATTCTAAAGGTGGCAGGGGTAAAATACAGGGAGCGAAAGGCTATTTACAATTTGTACAGAAACCAGATGGCAGTTATAAGAGTCGAGGGACATCAAAGGGAAGCAGTGGTTGGGAAGGTAGTGAGACAGTGTTGTAGCCTCTCCCCGATGTTATTCAATCTGTATATTGAGCAAGCAGTAAAGGAAACAAAAGAAAAATTCGGAGTAGGTATTAAAGTCCATGGAGAAGAAATAAAAACTTTGAGGTTCGCCGATGACATTGTCATTCTGTCAGAGACAGCAAAGGACTTGGAAGAGCAGTTGAACGGAATGAATGGTGTCTTGGAGGGAGGATATAAGATGAACATCAACAAAAGCAAAACGAGGATAATGGAATGTAGTCGAATTAAGTCGGGTGATGCCGAGGGTATTAGATTAGGAAATGAGACACTTAAAGTAGTAAAGGAGTTTTCCTATTTGGGGAGCAGCCACCATAACTGATGATGGTCGAAGTAGAGAGGATATAAAATGTAGACTGGCAATGGCAAGGAAAGCGTTTCTGAAGAAGAGAAATTTGTTAACACCGAGTATAGATTTAAGTGCCAGGAAGTCGTTTCTGAAAGTATTTGTATGGAAGTGAAACATGGACGATAATTAGTTGGAACAAGAAGAGAATAGAAGCTTTCGAAATGTGGTGCTACAGAAGAATGCTGAAGATTGGATGGGTAGATCATATAACTAATGAGGAAGTATTGAATGGGATTGAGGAGAAGAGAAGTTTGTGACACAACTTGACTAGAAGAAGGGATCGGTTGGTAGGACATGTTCTGAGGCATCAAGGGATCACCAATTTAGTATGGGAGGGCAGCGTGGAGGTTAAAAATCGTAGGGGGAGACCAAGAGATTAATACACTAAGCAGATTCAGAAGGATGTAGGTTGCAGTAGGTACGGGGAGATGAACAAACTTGCACAGGATAGAGTAGCATGGAGAGCTGCATCAAACCAGTCTCAGGACTGAAGACAACAATAACAACAACAACAACAACAACAACAACAACAACAACAGCGCATTGGTCTACCTGTGGCCCTTATGCAACCAGTTTCCGGCTTGGCATCGATTGAAAGAGTTGTTGGATGTCTCCTGAGGGACATCGTGCCAAATTCTGTCCAATTGGCGCGTTAGATCGTCACAATCCCGAGCTGGTTGAAGGACACTGCCCCCAATGCTCTGAGCGTTCTCAATTGGGGAGAGATCCGGCGACCTTTCTGTCCAAGCTATGGACTGGTAAGCACGAAGACAAGCAGTAGGAACTCTCGCAGGCTGGCGGGCATAATCTTGCTGAAACATAAACACACGATGGCTATCTGTTTTCCATATCGTTTGTATTATTGATGTTTTCTTTGCTAGTTTCAAGTAGAGCCTTCTTTATTGTTTTCCAGTTGTCATCAACACTGTTACCTTTCCCTCTGTGAGTTAATTTTTCATTTATACTATTCTTCACCTTTGTTTCAAATGCCTTTTGTTTGAGTAATTCTGTATTAACTTTATTCAGTGGAGTTTTCTTTATCTCCTTCAAATATTATTTCAAATGTTCCAATGAGAAGATTATGGTCTGAGTTTACGTCGGCTGTTGGGAAGGTTACAGCCTCTTTAATGGCGTTTCTATACCGTTGGTTAAACAGTATGAAGTCAGTTTGATTACTGATTACATGTTCTGCAGTATGTCATGGTGACGTCCATTTGTATAACACACGTTTGGCAGTGTGTACCATGTGCTCATTATTACAGATCTGTGTTGTTGAGAGAACTCAATCTTTAACCACATTCATTCCTGACATCTAGTCCTTGGTACCCTACAAATTCATCAACTTTTTCTTTTCAAACGTTGGCATCAAAGTCACCTAAAATCATTGTAATATCTTGTTTCATCGTTGTTTTAAGAACGGTATCTAGGTCAGCAAAAAGACTGCTCGACTTCATATCGCATTTGTCGATTGTGGGTGCGTGTATCTGTATTGTACTGAGATTGCCGTTTTACGTACGTGAAATGTACCAAACTAATCAGTTCAGTGACTCTTACTGCCTGCATAACTGGTCTGGCTACGCTTCCTTTTATAAATATATCTACTCCACATGTACGATATACGTAACTGATTCCGTTGTAATAAAATGTACTGTCTCGAAACTGATATTTACCATCGTTTGGCTGGAGTGTGTCGCTGATGCCAATTATGCCTATACCTAGTTACGACATTTCCTTAACAATGTGTCAAATTTACCTTCTCGGAAGATACTTTGAACATTTCAAATAGCTGTTTTATAAAGGAACACAGGGATTCTTGGTATTTTGTGGCCACAAGAAGTTTGCCGGGGACTGAGGGCAGGATTTGTGTTTACGTTAACCAATAATTATTTTCTTTATTTTTTTTTTTTTTTAGCCTTCTAAGTGGTCTGACGCAGCCTACAATTAATTCCTCTCCTGCGCCAACCTTTTCATCTCACAGTCACACTTGCACAGTGTAATGTTGTTGCTTAATTTGTTCTGAAAGCGGTGCTGATGTTCAAGACCATAAAAGTGGGTTAAAAGCTGTGAGCTGTCTGGGGAAGTTAACCTTGCATTACTGAGCAACTGTTTCACCAGGTATCCAGTCTAGCTTACCAAATTCCCAACCAGACTAACATTAATTATAATCATTTAATAGTCATACGACAACCGGTGATATATAAAAGAGAATTGAAATAAAAAGAAATAAATCAGTTTATATTTGGAAATTTATTTTAACATTGATCATTGAAATTTGAGCATATTAAACTTGAGTCATAACTAAGCTGGTGCCTTATTTAGGACTGTGAAAATGTGAGTTCGTAATCTTACGGAACACATCAAATATGGAGCCAAGATTGGGAGACTGCATACAACACTGCATTCACAAAATAACACACGAAGAACGTTGAAACATATGCAAGAGGAAATTAACCACAACCAACCGATTCAGTTTTCACTCAAAGAAGTTACGTTCGTAGCGCAATCGTGTCCGTCATGTAATTACCACACACTGGTATACTAAATTCATACTAACTCTCTGTGAAATCTTCCCGAAAAGAATAGCTGAGGGCTACTTTGATGCTTACACCACATGCTTCACGTGGTCAACTTGGTTTACACAAACAGTGTAACTCCACAATAATTTTGATAATTAAAATAAATTAGATCTAAAAGCAATTTACAAAAGAAAAACCTCGAACTGGTTACTATCGTCTTACTATTAACCTGATGGGTCAAACAATTGTATAAGCACGTGGTACTGGTCCCTCAAAGGACACCCCATGTGGGTTGAACATCAAGGAAAGTTGCTATATTGAAAAATATTGTCAAGACAAGACGTTATAATCTCACGCACATTCGCATTGAAGATTGATGATGCTAGAGTTACTGATCAACACGTGGTTCCACTTTACTCACAAAGTAGTGACAAAGCACCTACCGGAAGATATTCTGAACTTCACACGCGATTACACTGCGTTGCAATTTAAGATAACATTAGATATTTTATAGCTAAACCTGAAATAAAGGTGATTAAATTTTCAGTTAGGCTGGACTTAAGAAATCCATTGTCCTACGGACTTAGCAGACACGTGCTTAGCCGGAGATCTTACCACTTCAGACGCTCGCCGCGGATAGACTGACCAGGGCCCTACCGAGGGTACCTCACAGATACAAACGGAAGTGACCAGAGAGGCAGCTTCCTATACCAACATGAGAAGGGACGGACATGACCATACTAAGAATAGAAACCTCTCTGCTTTTAGAAAGTGTAGATACCTGTTCCGACATTGGTCCTACTGTTCTCTAGCAGACAGGCTTGTCTGCTACCATCAAGCATGCAACTAGAAATACATTTGCCCATTCATCCTCTCACATAGAAGGGAAGGGGGATGACAGTATCTTATCATATACAGTATATAAAGGAAAGCGGATGTAGGTTCCGTATGAGACTGTGAGACATGAATTACATATAAATTGTGTATTAAAGTGTAGTAGTGTGACAGATCGTTCTTGTTTATAAAAGTAACACATTCCACTGCTCAGTCACCTCCCAGATAAGAGTCAGAAACACTACAGTAAATTTAGAAGAGGAATTTATGCCGTAAATGACAACATATTTAAGAAATTAACATGAAAGGAATCCAGCAGAGACCTTCCAACCGTACGTCCCCACTTATATGCTGGATATATTCCAGTCTCTGTCTTCCTCTACAGTTTTTACCATCTGCAGCTCCCTGTAGCACCATGGAGGCTATTCCCCTATGTATTAACACGTGTTCTAACATTTTGTCCCTTCTCTTTGTCAGTGTTTTGCATCTGTTCCTTTCTTCGTCGATTCTGCGGAGAACCTACTCTTATCAGACCACCTGATTTTCAACATTCTTCTGTAACACCACACATCAAGTCTTCGATACTTTTCTGTTCCGGTTTTCCCGATGCTCCTGATTCACTACTATATAGTACTGTGCTCCAAACCACATTCTCCGAAATCTCTTCTTCAAATTGAGGTGTATGTTTGATACTAGCAGACTTCTCTTGACTGGGAATCTCCTCTTTGCTTATGCACTCCTTTCTTCGTCTGTCTTGGGTCATTTTGCTTTCCAAGTAGGAGGATTCCATAATTCGCCTACTTCGTGATCACCAGTTTTCATGTAAAGATTTTTTAAGCACATACGAAAGACATTTGGTGACAAAATTCATGTAATTATATAATTATATGACTGCAGTTAGTCAGCATATAAATTTTGAAGTTGTGGAATTATCAAGAATCATGTACTTTTCATTTTGCTAACTGCACAACAGATCAAGATTCTATCATTATGAGGTGATGATGATGAAGTTTGGTTTCTGGGGCGCTCAATTGCGCGGTCATTAGTACCCGTACGAAGTCCCAATTTTTTACACAGTCCATTTTCTTTTCACAATACAATCTAGTCACTCTCACAAATGATGATGATGATTGGTTTGTGGGGAGCTCAACTCAACCGTGCGGTCATCAGCGGCCGTACAAAGTCCCAAATTTTACACAGTCCATTTTTTCACAATCCAATCTACTCACTGTCACAAATGATGATGATGCTGATGAAATGATAACACAGACACCCAGTCCCTGGGCAGAGAAAATCCCCAACCCGGCCGGAAATTAAAGCCGGGACCCCATCATCCAGAGGCAGCTACGCTAGCCACTAGTCCAAGAGCTGCGGACTCTCACAAATGATGATGATGAAATGATGAGAACAACACAAACACTCAGTCCCTGGGCAGAGTAAAATCCCCAATCCGGTCGGGAATCGACCCTGGGATCCCGTGATCCAGAGGCAGCATTGCTAGTAACTTTTTTTTTTTTTGCATTTTGTTCGTTGTTGATCGTTGTGTTTGGTTGTTGCGGACGTCACATGACATCCGTTCAAGTTCGTTTGTTGATCCTTCAAAAATGATTCAAATGGCTCGGAGCACTACGAGACTCAACATTTGAGGTCATTAGTCCCCCAGAGCTTAGAACTACTTAAACCTAACTAACCTAAGGACATCACACACATCCATGCATGAGGCAAGATTCGAACCTGCAACCTTAGTGGTCGCGCGGCTCCAGATTGTAGCGCCTAGAACCGCTCGGCCACTCACGCCGGCGTTGATCCTTCCAGTCAGTTTTTTATTACATAGGCTAACCGGATCTCTGACCGAACACGCTGGGGTACCGTGCTGTCTTTTCATTTTGTTCGCTTTCGTTCGTTGCATTTGCTCGGGGCGGACGTCGTAAGGCACCCATTTAAGTCAGTCGTTTAACGATTAACTCAGTTTTTTTTATTACAAAGGGCAGCTAACCCTCTGACCGAACACGCTGAGCTACCTTGCCGGCTTCACTAGACATGAGCTGCGGACATCATTATAAGGTACATGACATACTGACGAGGCAAAAATGATAGTATTATGCATCGAAGATATTGATCGTACTATTTTTCACTGATATTACCCTGAAAGTGCATGTCAGGGCAGTGTATGTTTTTTCTACATTTATGTTACACTTTTATCAACTTCACTACTGGTCATTAAAATTGCTACACCAAGAAGAAATGCAGATGATAAACGGGTATTAACTGGACAAATATATCATACTTGAACTGACATGTGATTACATTTTCACGCAATTTGGGTGCATAGATCCTAAGAAATTAGTACCCAGAACAACCACCTCTGGCCGTAATAACGGCCTCGATACGCCTGGGCATTGAGTCAGACAGAGCTTGGATGGCGTGTACAGGTACAGCTGCCGATGCAGTTTCAACACGATACCACAGTTCATCAAGAGTAGTGACTGGCGTATTGTGACGAGCCAGTTGCTCGGCCATCATTGACCAGACTTTTCAATTGGTGAGAGATCTGGATAATGTGCTGGGCAGGGCAGCAGTCTAACATTTTTACTTTATCTAGAAAGGCCCGTACCTGCAACATGCGGTCGTCCATTATCCTGCTGAAATTTCGCAGGGATCGAATGAAGGGTAGAGCTACGGGTCGTAACACATCTGAAATGTAACGTCCACTGTTCAAAGTGACGTCAATGCGAAGAAGAGGTGACCGAGACGTGTAACCATTGGCACCCCATACCATCACGCCGGGTGATACGCCAGTATGGCGATGACGAATACACGCTTCCAATGTGCATTCACCGCGATGTCGCCAAACACGGATGCGACCATCATGATGCTGTAAACAGAACCTGGATTCATCCGAAAAAATGGCGTTTTGCCATTCGTGCACCCACGTTCGCAGTCGAGTACACCATCGCAGGAGCTCCTCCTGTCCATGATGCAGCGTTAAGGGTAAACGCAGCCATGGTCTCCGAGCTGATAGTCCATGCTGCTGCAAACGTCGTCGAACTGTTCGTGCAGATGGTTGTTGTCTTGCGAACGTCCCCATCTGTTGACTCAGGGATCGAGACGTGACTGCACGATCCGTTACAGCCATGCGGATAAGATGCCTGTCATCTCGACTGCTAGTGATACGAGGCCGTTGGGATCCAGCACGGCGTTCCGTATTACCCTCCTGAACCCACCGATTCCTTATTCTGCTAACAGTCATTGGATCTCGACCAACGCGGCAGCAAAGTCGCGATACGATAAACCGCAATCGCGATAGGCTACAGTCTGACCTTTATCAAAGTCGGAAACGTGATGGTACGCATTTCTCCCCCTTACACGAGGCACCACAACAACGTTTCACCGAGCAACGCCGGTCAACTGCTGTTTGTGTATGAGAAATCGATTGGAAACTTTCTTCATGTCAGCATGTTGTAGGTGTCGCCAAGGGCGCCAACCTTGCTTGAATGCTCTGAAAAGCTAATCATTTGCATATCACAGCATCTTCTTCCTGTCGGTTAAATTTCGCGTCTGTAGCACATCATCTTCGTAGTGTAGCAATTTTAATGGCCAGTAGTGTATATGGTAAGAGACTGACAGAGCGCATTGCACACAGTAGTTTGCTTGTGCGGTAGCGGTGAGGAGGCTGCCACTTGTGCGCGTCGCCTCTTCGTTCCGCAGAGGTTCTCTTGAAGGAGACGCCAGCCGGTGGTTACGTCAGCTGGGGGCGACTGCCAGATGAAGTGGCCAGAGGAAGGCCGCCAGCTCTGGCCCGCGCCGCTCCCGCTTGTGCAACGTTTCGTGGCGCGGACCTGCCTAAACAACGTCTCTCGTGCACCAGCCTAACTCACGGTCTCAAACTGTGTTCCAGAGCCAAGTCCTATGGATAATTAAAGAGCTTTGTTTCTCGTCGATCAGTTTCAAGTCAAAACAAGATGTGCAGATACACCTTGCAATACGAGGTGCATTCAAGTTCTAAGGCCTCCGATTTTTTTTTCTAATTTACTACTCACCCGAAATCTATGAAACTGGCGTTATTTCTCGACGTAATCGCCCTGCAGACGTACACATTTTTCACAACGCTGACGCCATGATTCCATGGCAGCGGCGAAGGCTTCTTTAGGAGTCTGTTTTGACCACTGGAAAATCGCTGAGGCAATAGCAGCACGGCTGATGAATGTGCGGCCACGGAGAGTGTCTTTCATTGTTGGAAAAAGCCAAAAGTCACTAGAAGCCAGGTCAGGTGAGTAGGGAGGATAAGGAATCACTTCAAAGTTGTTATCGCGAAGAAACGCGTAACGTTAGCTCGATGTGCGGGTGCGTTGTCTTGGTGAAGCAGCACACGCGCAGCCCTTCCCGGACGTTTTTGTTGCAATGCAGGAAGGAATTTGTTCTTCAAAACATTTTCGTAGGATGCACCTGTTACCGTAGTGCCCTTTGGAACGCAATGGGTAAGGATTACGCCCTCGCTGTCCCAGAACATGGACACCATTTTTTCAGCACTGGCGGTTACCCGAAATTTTTTTGGTGGCGGTGAATCTGTGTGCTTCCATTGAGCTGACTGGCGCTTTGTTTCTGGATTGAAAAATGGCATCCACGTCTCATCCATTGTCACAACCGACGAAAAGAAAGTCCCATTCACGCTGTCGTTGCGCGTCAACATTGCTTGGCAACGTGCCACATGGGCAGCCATGTGGTCGTCCGTCAGCATTTGTGGCACCCACCTGGATGACACTTTTCGCATTTTCAGGTCGTCATGCAGGATTGTGTGCACAGAACCCACAGAAATGCCAACTCTGGAGGCGATCTGTTCAACAGTCATTCGGCGATCCCCCAAAACAATTCTCTCCACTTTCTCGATCATGTCGTCAGATCGGCTTGTGCGAGCCTGAGGTTGTTTCGGTTTGTTGTCACACAATGTTCTGCCTTCATTAAACTGTCGCACCCACGAATGCACTTTCGACACATCCATAACTCCATCACCACATGTCTCCTTAAACTGTCGATGAATTTCAATTGGTTTCACGCCACGCAAATTCAGAAAACGAATGATTGCACCCTGTTCAAGTAAGGAAAACGTCGCCATTTTAAGTATTTAAAACAGTTCTCATTCTCGCCGCTGGCGGTAATATTCCATCTGCCGTACAGTGCTGCCATCTCTGGGACGTATTGACAATGAACACAGCCTCATTTTAAAATAATGCGCATGTTTCTATCTCTTTCCAGTCCGGAGAAAAAAAATCGGAGGCCTTAGAACCTGAATGCACCTCGTACACGAAGGGCGTTCAATAAGTAATACATTTTTTTTTCTCGGCCAGTTTCTGTTGATAGAAATGCATTATTTGTTGTGAGACATCATGGAATATTCTCACTTCAATCCCAGTAGTTAAATGACGTTCAGATAAGTGTTATGGAGGTGCGTCCCAAGCGGAGAGCTGTAAGTGAGTGTCCTTTGGCGGAAAACCAGAGCTCCGCAGATATTCGAAGGCGCTTGCAGAATATCTACGAAGATCTGCCAGTGAGAAAAAGCACGGTGAGTCGTTGGGCGAAGAGTCTGTCATTATAGCAACAAAGTCACGCAAACCAGTCCGATCTTCCACCTACCGACTGTCCATACACAGCTCTGACTCTTGTGGTGTTGGAACTGTTGACACTCACATTCGAGGTGATCGATGGATCATTATCAAAAAGCCTGGCTGCGCAATTTGATATCTCTGTCGATAATGATGACACACTTATCCACCAGTTGGGGGTTCTGGAAGGTTTGGGGGTACTCAAAGGTGCGTGCCCTTCAGGGTTCCTCGCCACCTGACAGAGCACCATAGGGGCTATGAAGGACCATGTGAAGTGCGAAATAGCTTGTGCGTTACGAGGCTGACCGTGACAACTTACCATCGAACGTTGTCACAGACGATGAAACAAGGGTTCATGACTTCTACATCTATATCTACAGCCATACTCCACGAGCCACCTGCCGGTGTGTGGCGTAAGATACCTTGAGTACCTCTATCGGTTCTCCCTTCTATTCCAGTCTCGTATTGTTCGTGGAAAGAAGGATTGTCGGTATGCTTCTGTGTGGGTTCTAATCTCTCTGATTTTATCCTCATGGTCTCTTCGCGAGATATACGTAGGAGGGAGCAATATACTGCTTGACTCCTTGGTGAAGGTGTGTTCTCGAAACTTCAACAAAAGCCCATACGAAGCTACTGAGCGTCTCTCTTAAAGAGTCTTCCACTGGAGTTTATCATTTCCGTAACGCTTTCGCGAGTACTAAATGACCCTGTAACGAAGCGCGCTGCTCTCCGTTGAATGTTTTCTATCTCTTCCATTAACCCTATCTGGTACGGATCCCACACCGGAGAGCAGTATTCAAGCAGTGGGCGAACAAGTGTACTGTAACATACTTCCTTTGTTTTCGGACTGCATTTCCTTAGGATTCTTGCAGCGAATCTCAGTTTGGCATCTGCTTTACCGACGATTAATTTTATATTATCATTCTATTTTATATTACTCCTAATGCCTCTTCCCAGATAATTTATGGAATTAACTACTTCCAGTTGCTGACCTGTTATATTGTAGCTAAATGATAAAGGATCTTTCTTTCTATGTATCCGCAGCACATTACACTTGTCTACATTGAGATTCAATTGCCATTCTCTGCACCATGCGTCAGTTCGTTGCAGATTCTCCTGCATTTCAATACTTCGAACCGGTAACAAAACGACAGTCCATGGAGTCTCGTCACACCACATCTCCTCCGAAGAAAGAGTTCAAAGCCGCACCCTCAGCCGGTCTTCTGGGCCTTTGAATGTTTATTCTGTTTGATGCCGTCCGTTATGGCGCAACGATCGACTCTGAAGTGTATCGTGCTAACCTGAGGATACTGAAGAAAAGACTTCAGAGTGTTCGTCGCCACCAAAGTCCAAACGAAATTCTCTTTCTCCATGACAACGCAAGGCCTCACACAAGCCTACGCACCCGAGAGGAGGTCACAAAATTTCATTGGACTGTTTTTCTTCGTCCACTCTGCAGCCCCGATTTCGCACCTTCAACATCCATCTGTTTGGCCCAACGAAGGATGCACTCTGGGAGAAGCAGTTGTAAGTAGGCTGTTTAGGTTTTTATGTTGGTAACGCCACGTAGTGCTCTGTATGAAAATCGCTGGCTGCGCTGTGTGCAGTCTGTGGCTGGTTGGATTCATTGTTGGAATATTTGCTTGTGTAGTGTTGGGCAGTTGGATGTGAACAGCGCGTAGCGTTGGGCAGTTGGAGGTGAACAGCGAGCAGTGGTGGATGTGGGGAGAGAGGTGCCAGAGTTTTGGGAGTGGACGATCTGGACGGGTGTCCGTCAGAAAAAGGAAATTTGTAAGACTGGATGTCATGAACTGATACGCTGTTGAGGTAAATACATTGTTTGTTCGCTATCAAAATCTTTCATTTTCTAACTATGCCTGTCAGTAGTTAGTGGCTACAGTAGTTAGAATCTCTTATTTAGCTGGCAGTATTGGCGCTCGCTGTATTGCAGTAGTTCGAGTAACGAAGATTTTTGTGAGGTTAGTGATTCATGAAAGGTACAGGTTATTGTTAGTCAGGGGAATTCCTTTGTAGGGATTACTGGAAGTCAGACTGCGTTGCGCTAAAAATACAGTATTGTGTGTCAGTTTAGTGATGATCAGATTAAGTAAAGAGAAAACTGTTTGAGTACGTTGAGTTTTTCTCAGCTATTTGAAAATCAAATAACATAGAAGTTTACCAGCACAGTCATTCTTAACTTTTCAAAGGGGATGTTTCACAGTTCGTATATGATGGAGAGATTATTGATGCAGCAAGACGGTGGCTCATACTTCGACCTGTAGAGTGGTATCATGCGGTCATAAAGGACCTCTCAGTAAGATGGCTTGAGGCTTTCGCACTGAATAGTGATTTTGTCCAAAAATAGATAAGAGAGTGGAGAATAATGTTTGTGAGAGATGTTCTCCATGAGTCAATCCCCACTAACCCTAGTTTTTAAACAAAATTCTTTTGTTCAAAATTCCGCGATTCAGGCAGATAGTTTTAAATGAAAATCTATATTTGACTTAGTATTAGTTAATTGTAACATCAATAAGAATATGTCTATTGTTTTCCAAATGTTGTGCCTTAACAAAATATTATCCTAGATTTGTAATGTCATAATCAAATGCTATCTTTTGATGCGCATAACAGTGACGTTGGTTTACATTTTTGTTTTGGCAATGTTATCGTAAATCGGTTTTCTTTCTTTTGTTTTTCACACTTCCATCCTTACATCAGTACTATTCAATCAACTTTTATCGTAAGTGATTTACATACATGCAGAATTAGAGGTTTGTTAGGGACCCCAGCATCTACATGTATCAAAAAAGTTTTGCATCACCCCAGTTCCCACAACTCCTGAACATAAATGTTGACTGTGGACACTGTATCACAGACGCAGTTCCTTTGACTGTTCAGAGGACCCTCCCACAGGTGGTTCGAGTCCTCCCTCGGACATGGGTGTGTGTGTGTGTGTGTGTGTGTGTGTGTGTGTGTGTGTGTGTGTGTGTGTGTTGTTCTTAGTATAAGTTTGTTTAAGTAGTGTGTAAGTCTATGGACTGATGACCTCAGCAGTTTGGTCCCTTAGGTATTCACACACACACAAACACTGTTCAGAGATGTCACTAAACCTGCCCAATGATATAATGGGGGAGGGGGGGTCCAATAGCCGATCAGTTCCAGTCATTCCACCAGGAAGGACGTACACGGCTCGTGTTGTTTGTAGTTCAACCTAGACGGTCAATACCGAGGTTCGACCGCGTCCGCATTGTTACTTTGTGTCAGGAAGGACTCTCAACAAGAGAAGTGTCCAGGCGTCTCGGAGTGAACCAAAGCGGTGTCGTTCTGACATTTTGATTAATGTAGTGTCACGTGACCCGACTCATGACTGGGGATATGAGCGTGAAAGTGTGCCTTTTTGGTCGGGGTCCGTTGTGGTGGTAATTTCGGAGCGGCAAAGTGCCGCGAGTGCCATGGACGCCACTGTATGCGAATAAACTGTTAAGGAACGACGTGAAAGTGCGTAGGTGAGAGACAATAAACCATGTCTACGAATTGCACCGATTATCATTTATCCAGATCGGATTTACTTGTGAACTTCAATATGCATGGCCACGAAGTTGGAAGTGTTTTTTTAAATAAATCTGTTTCGATCTGAACTTGTTTAGTGTACCTCATTTTGCGCAAGGTTGTGGTATAGACAATTGTGCATTCAATTCACTGCTGTTTAAAGGCTAGCTATTATATGACTCAGTATTAGGGGCGCAAATGCAACCGTTCACTACCAACCCACTCTGCAGATGAGCCACGTGTAAAAAAGGTAGTGAATTAGTCCGAGTACAGTTGCACGACCGATCATCCAGCAGCCATCAAGCTGGTGGAGGAATTGAATGCTGTAATACAAGAACTGCTTGGCAATATTGTGACCAGCATGGAGGGATGTTGCAGGGCGTGCGTTTGCCTCCATGGTGATAACACATCCTATTCAGAACCATGTTCCACCTTTTGTAACGTCCACGGGAACAGCATGAATCGCGTTGCTCGTTTCATTGCGTGGTTCTTGCAGTTGCCTTCTGTACCACACAGTAGCAGTTCTTTCTACGTATGGTCCAAGTTTCGTCGAGCTATATCACCTGGCAGTTACACGCCACTCGAAAATTACTTTAGTCCTTACGTTTTGCACAGCAGTTGAAAGGTCTCTGTTGGATTCCTTTCATGTTAATTTCTTAAATCTGTTGTCATTTACGGCATAAATTCCTCTTCTAAATTTACTGTGGCGTTTCTGACTATCTGGGAGGAGACTGGACAGTGGAACGTGTTACTTTTACACATAAACAAGAACGATCTGTCGCACTACCACACTTTAAAACACAGTTTATATATAATTCATGTCACACAGTCTCATACGGAACCTTCATCCGCTTTCTTTTATATACTGTATATGATAAGATACTGTCATCCCCCTTCCCTTCTGCGTGAGAGGATGAATGAGCAAATGTATTTCTAGTTGCATGCTTTAGGGTAGCAGACAAGCCTGTCTGCTAGAGAACAGTAGGACTAAAGTCGGAACAGGTAGCTTCGCTTTCTAAAAGCAAAGAGGTTTCTATCCTTAGTATGGTCCTGTCCGTCCCTTGTCATGTTGGTATAGGAATCTGCCCCTCTGGCCACTTCCATTTGTATTTGTGAGCCACCCTCAGGAATGGACCACGTCAGTCTGTCCGTGGCGAGCGTCTGAAGTGGTAAGTCCAGCCCAACTGAAAATTTAATCACATTTATTTCAGGTTTAGCTCTAAAATATCTAATGTTATCTTAAATTGCAACGCAGTGTAATCGCGTGTGAAGTTCAGAATATCTTCCGGTAGGTGCTTTGTCACTACTTTGTGGGTAAAGTGGAGCCACGTGTTGATCAGTAACTCTAGCATCATCAATCTTCAATGCGAATGTGTGTGAGATCATAACGTCTCGTCTTGACACTATTTTTCAATATAGCAACTTTTCTTTATGTTCAACCCACGTGGGGTGTACTTTGTGAGACCAGTACCACGTGCTTATACAATTGTTTGACCCATCAGGTTAATAGTAAGACGATAGTAACCAGTTCGAGGTTTTTCTTTTGTAAATTGCTTTTCGATCTAATTTATTTTAATTATCAAAATTATTGTGGAGTTACACTCTTTGTGTAAACCAAGTTGACCACGTGAAGCATGTGGTGTAATCATCAAAGTAGCCCTCAGCTACTCTTTCTGAGAAGATTTCGCAGAGAGGTAGTATTAATTTAGTATACCAGTGTGTGGTAATTTCATGACGGTCAGGATTGCGCTACGAACGTAACTTCTTTGGGTGAAAATTGAATCAGTTGGTTCTGGTTGCTTTCCTCTTGCATATGTTTCAACGTTCTTCGTCTGTTATTTTATGAATACAGTGTTGAATGCAGTCTCCCAATCTTGGCTCCATATTTGATGTGTTCCATAAGATTACAATCTCACATTTCCACAATCCTAAATAGGGCACCAGTTTAGTTATGAATCAAGTTTACTATGCTGAAATTTCAATGATCAATGTTAAAATAAATTTCCAAAAATAAACTGATTTGTTTCTTTTTATTTAAATTCTCATATATATATATATATATATATATATATATATATATATATATACTCCTGGAAATGGAAAAAAGAACACATTGACACCGGTGTGTCAGACCCACCATACTTGCTCCGGACACTGCGAGAGGGCTGTACAAGCAATGATCACACGCACGGCACAGCGTACACACCAGGAACCGCGGTGTTGGCCGTCGAATGGCGCTAGCTGCGCAGCATTCGTGCACCGCCGCCGTCAGTGTCAGCCAGTTTGCCGTGGCATACGGAGCTCCATCGCAGTCTTTAACACTGGTAGCATGCCGCGACAGCGTGGACGTGAACCGTATGTGTAGTTGACGGACTTTGAGCGAGGGCGTATAGTGGGCATGCGGGAGGCCGGGTGGACGTACCGCCGAATTGCTCAACACGTGGGGCGTGAGGTCTCCACAGTACATCGATGTTGTCGCCAGTGGTCGGCGGAAGGTGCACGTGCCCGTCGACCTGGGACCGGACCGCAGCGACGCACGGATGCACGCCAAGACCGTAGGATCCTACGCAGTGCCGTAGGGGACCGCACCGCCACTTCCCAGCAAATTAGGGACACTGTCGCTCCTGGGGTATCGGCGAGGACCATTCGCAACCGTCTCCATGAAGCTGGGCTAAGGTCCCGCACACCGTTAGGCCGTCTTCCGCTCACGCCCCAACATCGTGCAGCCCGCCTCCAGTGGTGTCGCGACAGGCGTGAATGGAGGGACGAATGGAGACGTGTCGTCTTCAGCGATGAGAGTCGCTTCTGCCTTGGTGCCAATGATGGTCGTATGCGTGTTTGGCGCCGTGCAGGTGAGCGCCACAATCAGGACTGCATACGACCGAGGCACACAGGGCCAACACCCGGCATCATGGTGTGGGGAGCGATCTCCTACACTGGCCGTACACCACTGGTGATCGTCGAGGGGACACTGAATAGTGCACGGTACATCCAAACCGTCATCGAACCCATCGTTCTACCATTCCTAGACCGGCAAGGGAACTTGCTGTTCCAACAGGACAATGCACGTCCGCATGTATCCCGTGCCACCCAACGTGCTCTAGAAGGTGTAAGTCAACTACCCTGGCCAGCAAGATCTCCGGATCTGTCCCCCATTGAGCATGTTTGGGACTGGATGAAGCGTCGTCTCACGCGGTCTTCACGTCCAGCACGAACGCTGGTCCAACTGAGGCGCCAGGTGGAAATGGCATGGCAAGCCGTTCCACAGGACTACATTCAGCATCTCTACGATCGTCTCCATGGGAAAATAGCAGCCTGCATTGCTGCGAAAGGTGGATATACACTGTACTAGTGCCGACATTGTGCATGCTCTGTTGCCTGTGTCTATGTGCCTGTGGTTCTGTCAGTGTGATCATGTGATGTATCTGACCCCAGGAATGTGTCAATAAAGTTTCCCCTTCCTGGGACAATGAATTCACGGTGTTCTTATTTCAATTTCCAGGAGTGTATATAAATCACCGGTTGTCGTATGACTATTAAAAGATTATAATTAATGTTAGTCTGGTTGGTAATTTGGTAAGCTAGACTGGATACCTGGCGAAACAGTTGCTCAGTAATGCAAGGTTAACTTCCCCAGACAGCTCACAGCTTTTAACCCACTTTTATGGTCGTGAATAGTAGCACCGCTTGCAGAATAAATAAAAGCAACAACATTACACTGTGTAGAATAGATCGACATACAGAATCTGTTCGCGTTACTATGTGATGACAGACAGGGATAATGGTGCGCTGAAAGGGAAGGGTTGCGCACTCCAGTGAAAAAGAAGCTGCAAGAAACTTAAATGAAGAAGAATAGCCGGCCGCGGTGGTCTAGCGGTTCTAGGCGCTCAGTCCGGGACCGCGCGACTGCTACGGTCGCAGGTTCCAATCCTGCCTCGGGCATGGATGTGTGCGATGTCCTTAGGTTAGTTAGGTTTAAGTAGTTCTAAGTTCTAGGGGACTGATGACCACAGATGTTAAGTCCCATAGTGCTCAGAGCCATTTGAACCATTTGAAGAAGACTATAAGGAATGAAAACAAACAGTCTGTGTTGACAAAGAAGAGTGGGAAGCTGTACGTGGGTGTTGTACTGAGCAACCAAAAAAGATGGAAAAGAAGTAAAGAAGAAACACCAGGTTCAGCAGAGGTATCGCGTGTTTCCGGCACTTATGATGATGTCGATGAGGATGATTACGACGACGTTTACTACCTACGCCTAGTAAAGTAACTACTGAGTTACGCTGCATCTGTGTGACGACAAAGAATTGTGATACAAGAGTGTTGGGTTTTTCTGCTAGGATTCGTGTTGTATGTACTGAAGAAGAGACATACCAAAAGACTGCTTGTAACCGAGAAATGAACATTCTTAAAACAGTGGTTGAAACGCGAAAACAAAAGTGATTAAATATTCCATTTTACTGTTGAAATACATTTCTAATTTTCTTGAGTAAATTCGTAGATAATTTAAGTGGCAATTACCCGTATTTCCTGTCGTTTGTTTTTAATATAAGCCTCCCTTCTGAAACCCGCCATTTCACAACCACTTTGGAAAATTAATCCATGGGATGGAAAATCGTGATCAAAGACATCTTTGTGATATCTGATGTTAAACTTCCTTCTCCTGCTCTTTACATTAAATTGATTTTGTTTAATAAGAGGAGAGAAAAAGATTGCCTTTTTTTGGCCACATTATGCGGGCACCAGAAAACAGATTACCAAGAAAGATTATAAAGAAACTTTGGGACGTGATGCAACAAGTAGGACGGATAAAGGAAATCAGGGAAGACATGAAAAAGCTAGAATTAACACTGGATTTGTAGCACAAAACAGAAAATTTAAATAAACTGAAAACATAAAAATAAAATTTAAAGCGAAAATAGAGAAACAACACAATGAAAAGGGTATTTACAAGTGAGGAATGACAAAATAAATCTGAACGAATGAAAAGTTATGGGGCATTTCGGAACATGACCAGAAAATGATTGACTGAAGTGGTCCAATGAGGTCGTAAAAGCAGCAGCAAAAGAAGAAGAAGAAAAAGAAGAAGAAGAAGAGTAGAGAAACTTCAACAGTCTTACATGCAAATAGGTTTAAGTTACTTATTAGGAATGTGTCGAAATATTTTTTTTGCGGAAGTGTGCACTATCCCCCCCCCCTCCCTAAGTAATGAATCATGATATCGAGAATTTACTTCGGGATTTTTTTTATCCACATTGAGGTCAGCGTTCGTCGGCAATCATTACTGGAGGTTTGAGTTTCCTAATCTGAGCTTAGTTTACCTTTCGACAATGTTCTCAGCGCACGCTAAATATGGGTAGAAAAGTTTCTGGCTTAAGTGCCAAAGGCTTTTCAGCGGATTATACAGGGTGATTTTTTCCACCGTGTACAAACTCCAGGGATTGATTGATGAGAGAAAACGGAACAAAAAAGGGCTAATGAACTTAGGCGCGGAAACGCATAGTTTCCATGCTAGAGACAATTTATTCAATCATATTTTATTACAGAGACTGCGGTCTAATACGCGCTGTACCATGTCGCCACCGTTACAGTATGCATAGTTTCCTCCTAGAGAGTGGTAATGTTCCTCATACGTCATCCCCTAGCGCCCTCTCCTGACATAATCATTGGTAATGTTGTGTCTGATTCACTTCTCTTGCCGACTCACCTTGTAGTTGATGTGATGCAGCATTGTACACAATGGTTCCGTATTCGAATCGAGAGCTTTCGACATGGTATTTACTTACGGAAAGGCAATTTGCAACAGCGATGGGGAGCAAGGTTGTATCAAGAGACCTGTCCCCACCGACAATAACCTTAGCATTCAATGTTATCAACAGTGTTTCGCCGTTTGTCTGAGACAGAGTCGTTTTATAATGCGGGTTGGTTGGTTGGTTGGTTGGTTGGTTGGTTGTATGGGGAAGGAGATCAGACAGCGTGGTCATCGGTCTCATCGGATTAGGGAAGGACGGGGAAGGAAGTCGGCCGTGCCCTTTCAGAGGATCCATCCCGGCATTTGCCTGGAGGGATTTAGGGAAATCACGGAAAACCTAAATCAGGATGGCCAGACGCGGGATTGAACCGTCGTCCTCCCGAATGCGAGTCCAGTGTCTAACCACTGCGCCACCTCGCTTGGTTTATAATGCGGGAAGTCATGAAGGACGTAACCGAAATATTCAGACACCAGGCTTGGCGGAAAATGTGATTTATGCTGTGGAAGGCGACCGCCGTGTCAGCACCAGACAGTAGGTCCGCCAGTACAGGGTGAGTCAGACGACCGTGTGGAACGTTCTCCATAACAATTATTGCTACCCTTATCACTTACAGTGTGTTCAGGCCTTACTAACAACAGAATTTCCACATTGGGAGCAGTTTTGTCACTGGTTTCTTCACGAAGCATCCACGATGCCGGGATTTGTGTCATTCATCCTGTTCGCAGATGAGGCTACCTTTACGTGCACATGTACAACTTTCATAACTGTCATCTGTAGGACAATATGCAGAACCCCAATGATATTGTGACAGCGAATCATCGGCATCGGTGCATCCGGAATGTGTGGGACGGGATAATTGACGAGCGTGTTTTGGGACGAGCCAATAATACAGTACTGTGTGATTGAAAAGCTAACTTTTATACAAATTTTAGACCTGCTCTGGAATATGTAATCTTGTTGCGGGTTTCTTGGGGTAGAAATAACAAATCCTGTATTCTCTCGGTGTGTGTGTCAGTGACGGCCTTTGAGCTACTCTTATAATACTGGAGGTGAAGAGGGATCAAAGGAGTTAACAGTTAGGATATGGCTGTACAGACGTAGCAATTGTGGCGGTTTCGACACGTTCCACAGGTGACTATGTATAGGGGCCTTGGGAACCCTGCATTAATATGATTTATGGTTCTAATTGAAACCAGAAACCAGAAGTTTCATTCGTCCAGGAACATTAGCAGTCTGAATGGCTCTGAGCACTATGGGACTTGACATCTGTGGTCATCAGTCCCCTAGAACTTAGAACTACTTAAACCTAACTAACCGAAGGACATGACACACATACATGCCCGAGGCAGGATTCGAACCTGCGACCGTAGCAGTCTGACTAGGTGTAAATATAATTGCAAGACAGTTACTATTAACGTCGTTTTTTAACCTTTGTGTGTTGTACTTTTCAGTTGAAGCCTTGTGTTACGTTACAGAACTAGTATCTAGCTCGAGAAGATTTTGGTAGAAAATCTAAATGGATTAGGTTTCTCTCTCTCTGGCTCTGGGTACTATGGGACTTAACATCTATGGTCATCAGTCCCCTAGAACTTAGAACTACTTAAACCTAACTAACCTAAGGACAGCACACAACACCCAGCCATCACGAGGCAGAGAAAATCCCTGACCCCGCCGGGAATCGAACCCGGGAACCCGGGCGTGGGAAGCGAGAACGCTACCGCACGACCACGAGATGCGGGCTGGATTAGGTTTAACTGAAACGGCAATAAACTGTATTGTTCACGTTGAGACCAACACGCCTGCATGAGTATGATAGTCGACTTTCTTGCGAATAACTTCTTTAACAAAACAAACAAAAAGGTAGTGGCTGACACGTGTATTAGCGAACCATCAGTTTTGTAACTCATGGTTACAGAACACCAATACGAAGTGTGTAGAGGAGAATTCACCCCCGGTGGAAGATGACATGCTGGAACATTAGTTTTGGTTAGAGAGAAACGCAGGAATAGTTTTGGTTAGAGAGAAACGCAGGAACACGTGACGGAATAATGATCCTAAAACAAAATTTAGAAGGTAGACTGAAGAAATTAAATTGACATTTACAGCATCTGTAAGCTGACAACTTACTGTGTGAAACTTCCTGGCAGATTAAAACTGTGTGCCCGACCGAGACTCGAACTCGGGACCTTTGCCTTTCGCGGGCAAGTGCTGTACCATCTGAGCTACCTTTTTTTTGCATGTTGTTCGTTATTGATCGTTGTGTTTGGTCGTTGCGGACGTTGCAAGACATCCTGTTCAAGTTCGGTGGTTGATCCTTCCACTCAGTTTTTTTTATTACAGAGGCCAACCGGCTCTCTGACCGAACACGCTGAGCTACCGTGCCGGCGAGCTACCGAACCACGACTCACGCCCGGTACTCACAGCTTTACTTCTGCCAGTATCTCGTCTCCTACCTTCCAAACTTTACAGAAGCTCTCCTGCGAACCTTGCAGGACAAAGTTTGGAAGGTAGGAGACGAGATACTGGCAGAAGTAAAGCTGTGAGTACCGGGCGTGAGTCGAGCTTCGGTAGCTCAGATGGTAGAGCAGTTGCCCGCGAAAGGCAAAAGTCCCGAGTTCGATTCTCGGTCGGGCACACAGTTTTAATCTGCCAGGAAATTTCATATCAGCGCACACTCCGCTGCAGAGTGAAAATCTCATTCTGGGAACTTACTGTGTGTTATCGATTATGAAAAGGCGTTTGACAAGGTAAAGTGGAGAATGTTATGAGAATCACTTACGGAATTACGAGTTTCACCACATCTGATTACGGCAATTCAGTCATTAAACAAAAGAAAATAAAATAAGGATCCGTTGTTTGGGAATGGGACATAACCGGCCGACATCAATCAAGGAGTCAGACAAGCACGCAGAATGTGGTAATAATATAACAGACTTGGCAACCAAACTGCTTCGTAGTTTTTCTAGAGTGGCATCGAAACTGCCACAGCAATCGTCTTCTGTAAGTGTAGATAGTTCCTTTTTACTTTTTAAGCACTTTGTGTCTTGAACTGCATATAACAGTCTGTGAATGTGGAACCGAAGCACGGCGTGATCTATAGCTATCAAGAGTGGCAATACTGTAACAGATCGCTAAGCGATAGTTTAATTTTTCTAGCACTAGTTCATGGTTATTTTATTGTGAGCACTGGGAATATTTGCTAGGGAGAAAAGCACTGTGTTTTTCTTGCTGGGAGGGTGTGCTCCAGGTGTGGTCTCGGGGTCCTGGGAGAAGGTAGTCAGTGAATGTTATTAGGAGATGGCCAGTTTTCGCGGAAGTTGGGCTGTGACTCTTCCGTGCTCTTGTCGGCAGGACCAACGCCTATCCACGCTGAGGGCAGAGGATACCGTTCCACCCCTGCTGACCCCAGAGAATAATTGAACATTACATTTCTGCCAATTCTGCACGAACATCAAAGGACGACGCACCACAGCACCACATGACCAGCAAGAACAATCCAAAAAGTTTGGCGTGTCCAATCGAATACGCCACCCTCACCATCGTGCGTGGCTCAAGGAAGCTGACCAATTCAGGTGGCATAGCTCCAGATCGGCAACAAGCTCGTCTATGTTAATGTGCGTTTTGATCACCAAGAGCTGAGTCCCACGAATTTTTTCTTGTGATATGTGATATTCTCGTCTCTCATACTGGCAACAGCATTGAGTGGTCCCTCCATGCAAAGTTTTTGAAAAGTATAGAATTGAGGAGGGTGAACGAGGATATGTGGCTATTTCCCTCCTGGCCACAGTCTGGTGCTGATGGGTGGACACTTCGATGATTTTGGAGAAATATGCCAGAATCTACAGTAGTGTGACGTATAATATGAGCAGGTTGCTAGTTGCTACTTACTTTCACAACTTTTTTTTTTTTTTGGTACACGACCTGAATTGTTTCTTTGACCCCTCTGAACTTCTGAGCTGCTCAGATAAGATATGTTGTTGCGTTTTCTCCATGCCTTCTTGTATACAATTTGGTGCCTCCATACAGTGTTACCGCCATTTTGCGTAAATTCAATCGAGATTTAAGAGACATCTTGTGAATTGTGCCCATCACAGTGAATAACTAAAACTTGTTGTACGGAGACTTGACTTACATATGTAAGGTGGGCTGCTTCTTTATTGGCAGCACGGTGTAGCGCTTTGCATTCGATCTCTGACTGCGCTTTCTTTGTAAGAGACTCTGTGGCTGGTTGGACTCGTTGTTGGAAGTTACTCGCCAGTAGTGTTGGGCAGTTGGAAACTAGTCGCCAGCAGTGATGGAATTACTGTTGGACAGTTGGAGGTGAACAGCCAGCAGTGATGGATGTTAGATGTGAGAAGTTAGCACTGATGGAGGGTAGAGGTCTGAAGTGTTAGTGTAGGCTAACAATCTGGAAGTATCCGACTTGGAGACTGAAAATTATTCATGATTATATTTCTATGTACTGATGTCAATGACGATTTATATTCGTGTTTGAACAGGATGTCACATTAGTAAGGTAAAAAATACATTATTTGGTTTGCAACAAAATCTTTGCTTGCTAACCACATGCCTATTAGTAGTTAGTGGCTTTAGTAGTTAGGATCTTTTATTTAGCTGGGAATATTGACGCTCGCTGTATTGCAGTAGTTCGCGTAATGAAGATTTTGTGAGGTAGGTGCTTTTTAATCAGGGCCATTCGTTTGAATTAATTATTTGAAGTCAGGTTGTAATTTTTTTGGGCAGTCAGATTGTGTTGTGCTAGAATATTGTGGGTCAGTGTTGACATGATAAGAAAAAGTAAAGAGAAAGTAGGCTCAGTACGTTCAGTTTTATTCAGCTGTTTCAGAACCAAATAACGTAGAAGTTTCATCTTCTAACTCATTCACCAATTTAAGTACAGACACACACATTTAAATAAACAAGTTTCAAATATTAAGGTCCTTCAGTTATCCTGCATCTTTTACATTGTTGAGCGACCCACTAATAACAAATATAACTTGGTGTACACCTAAACTGAGCGAGGTGGCACAATGGCTGGCGCATTTGACTTGCATTCGGGAGGACAACGGTTCAAATCCCTATCTGGTCATCCAGATTTACGTCTTTTTGTGATTTACCTAAGTTGCTCCAGAGAAATGCTGGCATTTTTCCTTTGAAAAGGGCATATCCAATTTCCTTCACCATCCTTTCATAATCCGAGCTCGTGCTCTGTCTCTGAAGACTGCACTGTTGACAGTATGTTAATCTATAATCTTCCTTCTGTTTTTGTTGCATACCTAAATTTTTTGTTCTTACTATCACAGAGTTATCGTTTTCAAACAAGTTACGGGAATTCAGCCAGGTAATACTTACAGCGACCGCCGATATTTCGGCGGGAGTACACCCCGCCGTTTACAAGGCACAGTTGTTTGAAAATTGTATGCGCCAGGAGAAACTCAAGTGTTCCCGTTGTGCACAGTGGACAAACCCCACAATCAGTTACTTACTACCCAGTGGAAGTTAAGAGCATGGCCCTCCCTCGTCTTGTGTAATCATAGATTTTTGTTCAATAAATTGTCCAAGCAAATCAAGAAATGATTAAAACCAACATCCAAGGGATAATTCCTTTGCACCTCCTATAGTGCTGTAACTAAAGGGTAATGTGATGATACGGCTCTACAGACAGGCAGTACACTTCGTTGCAGAGTGGATCGAAATTCTGGTATACCATTACGACAAATGTATGTATCACCTTAGTGAATATGTAGAAAACTATGTAAAACTACACACTGATGAATGAAAACATAACGACCACCTGGTTAATAGTGTGTCGGTCTACCTCTAGAACGTAATGCAGCAGCAATTATACGTGACTTCTTTTCAATGAGTCGAAGTTCCCATCAATTACGGGCAGGTTGTTTAAGGACACAGAGTCAGCGTCTGATAGCATCATAGATGTAGTCAATCGATTTCAGATCAGGTCAGTTTGACGAACAAGACATCCACGTGAATTCATTATCATGATCCTCAAACCACCCTATCGCGATTCTGGTCGTGTGACATGGGCAGTTAGCCTGCTGGAAGATGCCATTGCCATCGGGGAAGATATGAAACATGAAGGATGCAAGTGGTCTACAATGACAATGACATAGTCCACAGAAGAGGAACTTATGATAGGCCGCATCAAACAAAAGTGGTGATCCCTTACCTCCTTCCCAAAAAAAATGTCAGTAGCCGTCATAGTGCCTCTGATTAATACAAAAGATCTGATGGAAGCGCAGGTGAATATCCCCCATAGCATAATACTGGTCCCAACAGCCTGCATTCGTGGGTGAATGTTTTGAGTTTTGAGCAGCCGTTCGCCTCGATAATATTGTATCCAGACACGACCATTGACCTGGTGTGGCAAGAAAAGTGATTCATCTGTTCAGGTGACACGTTTGTAGTGATCCAGAGTCCAACTTCGACTACGATTTCTCATTGCAGTAACACTGACAATGTCGTTGAATCAACATTTTATGGAGCTTCATGTTCGACAACGTGAGCTGAATGGTGTGGCCCACGGAGGCTGTACCTGCACCAGAACTGTACTCTGTCATCAAATCTGCCACAGATTGCCGGCTTTCATTCACCTCTTATCTTGTACACTATATTTTCTGGCGTACATCAAGACCATGTCGGTTGTGAACTGATTGTTTGCAGCCGTTGTGGTAATCGATTGTAATGCACAACGTTGAGTATACAATACAAGAGTTGCAAACAATAACACATTAATACGCCTCCAAAAATAGAGCCTTGATAATGCGAGCAGTCTCAATTGTTTTATGTGAGTGTAGAAAACAAGTACTTATATGAATCTATACTGGATGAAGAAGCAGAACTGTACGGTACATCAACTGTATTTGATTGTTTAATGCTGAAACATTTTCGTGTGATCAGACGTGTTGGCGAGAAATGTGATTTTTCTGGAAAATTATATACTTCACTGATTCGTGCTCATTGACTCATGTTTGCAATCACATTGCATAATATGCTTGTACACTACTTTTTGGTAAGTAATACATATTTGTGAAGTTGACATTGTTAATATAGTAAGTCGGTGACAAAGATTACGAAAAGCAATTATCGGAGAATAAGGGTGGGGACCACGAAGTGGCCAGATGGCTCTTATTCGGGAGAAATTGAATTCAGATCTCTGTATGATTATTTTTTCAGATATTTCATGCAAATACAATGGTTCTTAAACAGACTCTGCACGATTCTTTTTTTATATTTTTCCAAAAACTAGCACTTCAGCTCCATCTCTGTGACATCACTAAGAAATTTACTAAGGGCGTGTTTTCACGCCCAGTAACTAGCCTCATATTAGAGGTCCTCTGAAGTTAGAAAGCTGCATGTAAGTCAAGGCCATTATTTTGTGCAAGTTATATTTCCTTCAAGAAGTGTAAGATCGTTATCTTCAAAGGGCTCTGTCCAAAAGAAGAGAAAGTGCTGCTGCCCTGCTGCTAGAGTTGCCTCCCACCCGCAATTCAGATACTAGGCAGAGGTCAGGTGTACAATATCCGGCCGCGATGTCTGGCTGCGGTGTCCCAACGTCTGTCGAGACTACACCTGATGTTCCAGTCTTGTGTAACGGCAAGGGGCCGGTTTCTTTGGCTGCATTCTCTGCTTCGCCTGCATCGAATCCTAGGTGTTGCACCTTTCCCATGTATGCCGACATGAAAGGAGTTCATGTGAAATGTAAAGAAATAAGGCTAGAGAGAGCTCAGTATGTACAGTCACTGTGACTGCAATTAAAATATGCACCATTGTTAACCTTCAGTTACTGCATGATCTTCATACTAAATGAAAAAAAAGTGTGTGAAATTGCTTGCAGTGTTTCGTAACATTCCCCTACCGAAGTAAATTTTGCACTGTGGATGACTCTCTTAAAATAGATAGAGGAGCAGTAACAAGCAAAATTTTGCCGCCCACAATCCTTTTGACTTTGAGTGAATGTCTGTTTTGCCAAACGACAAACCGTATTATTAACTATCAGCATTATAGCTCAAGTAACTCTGCCAACCGCAATATGTAAATGGCAGTCAAATAACACATATATACAATCACGTACATTCCCAAGGAAACCATCCTAAGCTTACTTCATTGCTGGACTGAGTGATGAAAGCAGGTTCTTCGGAATTATAGAAAACAGTAGCAAATAAGGACTCAAATACCAGCTGAACGACGAAAAAGAAAATCTCTTTTCTCCGGTCAGAGTCAATATAACATTACATACTTCAAATTTCTCACTCCACATGACATTAGCAGGAACCGCTTAGTGTTGATAGTCAGCTGCTCACTGCAGCCGTTCCTGCTTCATGCACAATCGTTGTCCATCAGTACGGCTGTAGATCCGAAGATGATAATGTGATGATCGAAATCGATCACCTTTCAATAAATGTGCCTTGCAATCTACCTGCAGACTGTCACAATTACTTTCAAAGATTATGTCTGGATCGTTGATATCTCCA
This sequence comes from Schistocerca americana, assembly GCF_021461395.2. NCBI lineage: Eukaryota > Metazoa > Arthropoda > Insecta > Orthoptera > Acrididae > Schistocerca > Schistocerca americana. The sequence goes on along the minus strand of NC_060126.1, from coordinate 402,306,429 downwards.
ATAATGTTTCCAAAAGTAATTTTACAATCTGCCTGTGTCTTGAGTAAATGTCCATTTCTGTTAATAAGCTCCGAGATATTCTTGGTTCGCGAATTATACAGGGTGTCCGAAAAGACTTTTCCTGATTGCATAAATTGATAACTCAGGCTAGAAGTAAGATACAAATATGAAACCTGTGTCGAATTGTTTACAACTATCAAAGTTTTTTTCTGTTTTAGGTTCGCAGTACGTAAGTACTGGATGAGGTACAGTGCCCAAGAAGCCATGTTAACCAATCAGGAGAAGGCACAGTGTGTCCTGTGGTACCATGAGACACAATCACCAACCACAGTGCAGAGACACTTCCAGACAACATTTGGAAGGAATCCACCTGATGTCAAGAGCATTAAAGCCTGGTATGAGAGGTTCAAGAACACAGGATCGGTTGCTGACCTTCCGAGGTCTGGTCGACCAAGAACCTCAGCAGACAGGGTGGAAGCTGTAAGGCAGTCTTTTCTGCGAAGTCCGAAGAAATCGGTGCGCAGGGCCTCAGGTGAATTACAGAAGCCAAAAAGCTCTCTCCATGACAATTTACACAAACGTTTATTGTTTCGTGCATACAAAGTGCAAATCGTTCAGTCCTTGTTGCCCAATGACAGTACACGTCGATATGACTTTGCGGTCGAATTGCTATTACGTATTGAGGACGATGATGGTTATCTCAGACGAATTGCCTTTTCCGACTAAGCGACCTTTTTTGTCAGTGGAGAAGTGAATCGCCATAATGTGCGCATTTGGGGTTCACAACCCACTGGCGAGGTCATGGAGTGCACCATAGGCAGTCCAAAGGTGAATATTTGGTGCGCGCTATTGCACGATCGAATTATCGGGCTATTCTTCTTCGCTGAGGCTACCTTCACATCTGCAGTGTATCTGGACTTTTTGCAACTGTATGCTGTTCCTCAGCTGCTTCAGTATCACCCCGATGTCTTGTTTCAGCAAGACGGTGCACCACCTCATTGGGGTTTGGACGTCCGTGCCTGTTTCGATCTTACCTTTCCTCGGCGATGGATTGGTCGTGATGGGCCAACGGTTTGGCCTCCACGCTCTCCTGACATAACCCCATTGGACTTCTTTTTATGGGGTTATGTCAAGGAAGAGGTCTACCGAACACGTGTACCAGATCTTGAAACCCTGCGGCAACGGGTAACCACAGTCGTTGAATCGTTCCCTCCAATAATGTTGGCTTATGTGTGGACAGAAATTGAATATCGCCTAGATGTGCTACGTGCTACCAAGGGTGCTTATGTGGAAGTTTACTGATGTGTGAAAAAACTTTGATAGTTTGTAAACAATTAGACACCAGTTTCATATTTGTATCTTACTTTTAGCCTGAGTTATCAATTTATGTAATCAGGGAAAGACTTTTCGGACACCCTGTATTTTAGTAGGTTTCCAACTTGACATGAAAAGAGGACTTCCCATACTACATCGTACTACCTTGCATTACTAAGCATCCTCTTACACCATTGACGTCGCTTGTGGTGAGCTCCTGGTACAGAAATGAACAAAGCATCTAGCCGACTGTGTAGAGCACTTCTGTTAACAAGGTAACTCTTTCGGAACCAGGAGGGCGAGCGCAGAGTATTCGCTGTTACGAGGGGCCGCGGTGACAGGAATACGGCAAATGTGGAATAACATCCGTGCCAAGCTGTGGCGCAACTTGTCATGTCAACAGACTGTGGGCGGCCATTCCCATGATGCAATGCGCACTGCTCAGCCGTTCCTGTTGCGCAAGGTGCCGAGTTCGCTGGCACACATCCCGACAGAGCTTGCCGCCTGCTCAGAACACACGCACATCCCAGAGAGCACTTCCTATTTTCGCTGTGTCACTCACTACCCTGCTGTGCCGCCACTACACTTTCGTCTAACAAGGGAACCTCCCCATCGCACTCGCCTCAGATTTAGTTATAAGTTGGCACAGTGGACAGGCCTTGAAAAACTGAACACAGATCAATCGAGAAAACAGGAAGAAGTTGTGTGGAACTATGAAAAAAAAGCAAAATATACAAACTGAGTAGTCTATGAGCAAGATATGCAACATCAAGGACTCTCTGAGCTAAGGAGCGCCGCGGTCGCGTGGTTAGCGTGACCAGCTGCGGAATGAGAGGTCCTTGGTTCAAGTCTTCCCTTGAGTGAAAGGTTTGCTTTCTTTATTTTCGCAAAGTTATGATCTGTCTGTTCGTTAATTGACGTCTCTGTTCACTGTAATAAGTTTTGTGTCTGTGTTTTGCGACAGCACCGCAAAACTGTGCGATTAGTAGACTAAAGGACGTGCCTCTCCAATGGGAACCGAAAACATTTGATCGCAAGGTCATAGGTCAACCGATTCCTCCACAGAAAAACACGTCTGATATATTGTATACGACACTGGTGACGACATGTGCGTCACATGATAAGAATATGTTGTCGACCCACCTAGCCGGCCGAAGTAGCCGTGCGGTTCTAGGCGCTGCAGTCTGGAACCGTGAGACCGCTACAGTCGCAGGCTCGAATCCTGCCTCGGTCATGGATGTGTGTGCTGCCCTTAAGTTAGTTAGGTATAACTAGTTCTCAGTTCTAGGGGACTAATGACCTCAGAAGTTGAGTCCCATAGTGCTCAGAGCCATTTGAACCATTCGACCCACTTAACTTGTACACTTGGCGAATGGGTAAAAAGATTCTTCTACCTTGCCCGATTTAGGTTTTCTTGTGGATGTGATAATCACTCCCAAAAAGTGATGAAAACATAAGAGTTTGTCACATAAACTGCAACGAATGAATGCAACAGTTTCACAGTCGCACAGTTTTCCCTGTGCTCTGTCAAAACATGTTTTTAACGTTTTCAAATTTTTCCGTGTGTAGACCGTCAAATCCTGCATATGTCCAAGCAAATCTGAACATGTCCACGAATTTTGGAGAGCGAAGTTGATTATGTGTGAGTGCCTGAACTTTGATAATTGACACACGATCACGTAAACAATACTGCCCTGTGTACCTGTGCAGCTCGCAAAATCATAGAATCTTTTCACAAAGTATTTCACTTCCCGAAAATACGGACAGATAATAATTGTCTGAAAATAAAAAATTAAACTTTTCACTCAAGGGAAGACTTGAACCAATGACCTCTCATTCCGCAGCTGCTCACGCTAACCATGACCACGGCGCTCCTGAACGCACGCTGTCCTTGATGTTGCGTATGTGGCATATGGACTACTCAGTTTGTATACGAGGTGCATTCAAGTTCTAACACCTCCGATTTTTCTTCTCTGGACTGGAAAGAGATAGAAACATGCGCATTGTTTTAAAATGAGGCCGCGTTCATTGTCAATACATCCCAGAGATGGCAGCACCGTACGGCAGATGGAATTTTACCGCCAGCAGCGAGAATGAGAACTGTTTTAAAAACTTAAAATGGCGACGTTTTCCTTACGTGAACAGCGTGCAATCATTCCTTTTCTGAATTTGCGTGGTGTGAAACCAATTGAAATTCATCGACAGTTTAAGGAGACATGTGGTGATGGAGTTATGGATGTGTCAAAAGTGCGTTCGTGGGAGCGACAGTTTAATGAAAGCAGAACATCATGTGACAACAAACTGAAACAACCTCGGGCTCGCACAAGCCGGTCTGACGACATGATCGATAAAGTGGAGAGAATTGTTTTGGGGGATCGCCGAATGACTGTTGAACAGATCGCATCCAGAGTTGGTATTTCTGTGGGTTCTGTGCACACAATCCTGCATGACGACCTGAAAATGCGAAAAGTGTCATCCAGGTGGGTGCCACGAATGCTGACGGACGACCACATGGCTGCCCGTGTGGCACGTTGCCAAGCAATGTTGACGCGACACGACAGCATGAATGGGACTTTCTTTTCGTCGGTTGTGACAATGGAAGAGACGTGGATGCCATTTTTCAATCCAGAAACAAAGCGCCAGTCAGCTCAATGGAAGCACACAGATTCACCGCCACCAAAAAAATTTCGGGTAACCGCCAGTGCTGAAAAAATGATGGTGTCCATGTTCTGGGACAGTGAGGGCGTAATCCTTACCCATTGCGTTCCAAAGGGCGCTACGGTAACAGGTGCATCCTACGAAAATGTTTTGAAGAACAAATTTCTTCCTGCATCACAACAAAAACGTCCGGGAAAGGCTGCGCGTGTGCTGTTTCACCAAGGCAACGCACCCGCACATCGAGCTAACGTTACGCAACAGTTTCTTCGTGTTAACAACTTTGAAGTGATTCCTCATGCTCCCTACTCACCTGACCTAGCTCCTAGTGACTTTTGGCTTTTGGCTTTTTCCAACAATGAAAGACACTCTCCGTGGCCGCACATTCACCAGCCGTGCTGCTATTGCCTCAGCGATTTTCAAGTGGTCGAAACAGACTCCTAAAGAAGCCTTCGCCGCTGCCATGGAATCATGGCGTCAGCGGTGTGAAAAATGTGTACGTCTGCAGGGCGATTACGTCGAGAAGTAACGCCAGTTTCATCGATTTCGGGTGAGTAGTTAATTACAAAGAAAATCGGAGGCCTTAGAACTTGAATGCACCTCGTATTTTGCTTATTTTTTTCGTAGTTCCACACAACTTCTTCCTGTTTTCTCGATTGATCTGTGTTCAGGTTTTCTAGGCCTATCCGCTGTGCCAACTTATAACTAAATCTGAGGGAGGTGCGATGGGGAGGTTCCCTTGTCAGAACACACGTACATCCCAGAGAACACTTCACATTTTCGAAGTGTCACTCACTACCCTGCTGTGCCGCCACTACACTTTCATCTCAGAGGCGGATAGCCTGTACGCCACCTTCTTACGAATTGTATGAGGTGTGTACCATACATGTGTCGTTTTATTTTATTTATTGATTTACGTACACTGGTTCGTTAGGGTCACAAGGCCCTCCATTTCATACAACTGGGCATTATTAATGTTTGACAGTACATTCACTATACACAGAAGTTATTAGCCAAGTTACAGCTAGCATGGAATCCAAAACTTGGGTGAAGTTATGACACAAACTGTGGATACAACGACCTATTCGTTACATCTGTTGCCCTCTTTGCACCTCCCCTTTCCCTCAGCTTTACAGTTATACTCTCTCCACATCCTATCCAAAACGTGACATTAATTTGTTCCCACTAGCTAACCACGAAAACCACCGGGACATCCACCCAACTTTCCTGCTTTAGTAGAATACTTCTTTCCTCTGCACATCACGACTGTTTTTCTATCCCCATTCTTCAACAAATTTATCGGGGACTTCTTTACCATCATTTCCATTCCATACCCTTTCCCCAACGCTCCTCATACAGAAGCACTAATTTCATGATATAAACTTTTTATCAAATTCAAGAAATTCCGCTTTCTAGCCGTGCTGCACCATTATCACCAACAATGTCAAACACCAGTGGAATAGATCAGTTTTATTTTTGTGCTCATGCAACATGGCTTTTTCCCATCGGTATTGCCACTTACAAAACATACTGAATTTAACACCTTTTAGCTGTTTTTACACAAGAGTTCAATGTTTTAAAGCTCGAAGTTCAGGATATAAGTGTTACACCACTTCCCCAATCCTCCACGGTTTTTTGTGAGGAGTGAAATGACAATAAAGATGGAAATCGTGAAAACAGTAATGACCACACATAGTTTAAAATTTGAGTGTATTTCATCTTATGCAAGGAACTGCCTGTCTTTTTCTTTACCCACATTGGAGTATTTCTGTCGAATCTTCAATGGCAGTTTTTTATTTTTCAGTCTGAAAATTGTCCTTATAAGGTAGTGTTATGCATTGGTTTACATAATACATACACAGCTCATTACATATGTAGCCTTACTGATACACCATATGCTGTATGTTTATGATGTGGACAAAATTTGTAGTTCGGAAAACAAATGTTTACATAAATACAGGATTTTTTTGACTGTCGACTGCTTTTTGCTTCAAAACGATCAATGGCGAGTAATTTCGCCCACTATCACTGTCGTGTAAGTGACTGATAGTTCCAATAGGACAGATAAGTCAGTAACTGCGACATATGATCTGAAGGTGGGACATATTGCCCTTGGTAGTATTTGTCTGTTCGTATTCTGCAGGTACCATATGTCTAAAACAAAAGTGTGTGGTAAAAAATTAAGTACAGTAGTTGCAAGTGTTGAGCAATTTAGTAAAGAATTAAAGACTGTTTTAGAAGAGGGAAATTTGCCTTTGACACAACGCAGAAGAAACTGACTTCTATTGGAAGTCCATTCCCGACAATCTTCACCTACATCTGTATCTGTATACACACTGTGCAAGCCACCATACGATGCATGGCGAAGAGTACCTTGTCCCGCTACTAGTGATAGTCTTTTCTGTCCCCTTCGCAAATGGTTCGACGGAAAACCGAATGTCAATATGCCTCCCTATGAGCCTCAATTTCTATTATCTTGTCTACGCACGAAAGAAAGTGAGCAAGGAATGAATCACTGCTTTTTTGTATGGTAATGTTTTTGGGTCATACCCTTCAAAATGATTCGTAATCGGAAAGTCTGTAAAAATAAGCGCATTAAAAAATATGATGCATTCATCTATAAAGTTATCACAGAGGCCTGGGTTACCACACAGTTATCCTCTCACTGGTTGAAGAACAACTTCGTTCCTGAATTCCGAAAATTGTGAATAAAAACTAAAAAATGTGGACTTTTGTAGAATTCAGACAATGCTCCTGCTCGCCCCTTGTTCTGTCTGGTGACGATGGGCTGATTCAGTGTATATTTCTTCCCCCCAGCACTAGTTTGCAGATCCAGTCTGTGGATCGAGGAGTCGTTCTTACATATAAACGTCTTTACAGATGCAGGCACCTTAATGGGTGTAAGAAGTCCTTGAATGGAGAAGAAAATGGCAAAGATAGTTCATATCAAGAACGTCACTTCTAACTGGATGAGAAACTGAAGTAAAAATAACGACCTTTCGCAACGCATAGAATAATCTTTTGTCCAACAAGAGAACGATGATGTTGAAGGATATAAAATTCAGATTTCCAGGATGCATTTGGAGCCACAGCCATGGAGGATGTTCATGACTGGTTGGCTAAAGACGGTTTTAACAGCCAGATCTTGAGTTAGGCCGAAATAATGGATCAGACTCAAAGAGTTTCTAGCAAAGAAGAGGAAGTCAGTGACTTCAATATGGATCCAGATCCAGGTGTGTGTGTGTGTGTGTGGGAGGGGGGGGGGGGGGGGAAATATGGATTCTCAGCAGCGAGGTTATTAGCAGTTTACACAGATGGGCTAATAGACAAATAATATTACTCCACCTGCACACGCTCCACACCATTACAGAGCCTCCGCCAGCTTGAACAGTCCCCTGCTGACGCGCAATGTCCACGGATTCATGAGGTTGTCTCCATACCCGTACACGTCCATCCGCTCGATATAATTTGAAACGAGACTCGTTCGACCAGGCAACATGTTTCCATTCCTCAACAGTCCAATGTCGGTGTTGACGGGCCCAGGGGAGCCGTAAAGATTTGTGCAGTCATCAAGTGTACACGAGTGGATCTTCGGATCCGAAAGGCAATATCGATGATGTTTTATTGAATAGTTCGCACGCTGACACTTGTTGATGGCCCAGCATTGAAATCTGCAGCAAGGGTTACACTTCTGTCACGTGAACGATCCTCTTCAGTTGTCGTTGGTCCTGTTCTTATAGGATCTTTTTCCGACCGCAGCATGTCGGAGATTTGATGTTTTACCCGATTCCTGATATTCACGGTATACTCGTGGAATGGTCGCACGTGAAAATCCTCACTTCATCGCTACTCGGAGATGTGTCGCATCGCTTTTCTTGCTGAAAAAAGAATGATAGGTACAAAAATACGAGCAAATAGAAACGTCAATACGATGATGAAAATTACTCGCGAAGTATTAGAAATAAAAAGAAATACATTTAAACTGATTAACTGAATAAAAATGATAAATTCATTTGATTAACTGTATAAAAATAAAAGTTTCCACCACACTTGACGAGACTCGAACCTTCAACTTCCTACACTTCAGTTTTACACACTAATCACTATGCTATTCATTACTGTGGTGTCCCAGTCGCAACGGTTAATTGACAACCTTCAAAAATTCGGCTTTGCGCAATGTCATGCGAAGGTTATCTGACGTAAGCCGATCTCTCTGATTATAATAACTGTATAAATGATGCTGAATCACTTCTTGTGCGGAAGGATACAGTAGTATCTGGTTACTGCTCTGTATGAAAGTCGTGTATTTTGTTAACATCGTTTTGTGTGTGTGTGTGTGTGTGTACGTTTTTTGGTGAGGTTATCACTTGTGACGAACTGCAGAATAAAAGAACCAAGAAACAAGAAACTGGAAGAGAACCGATTGCTGCGGCAGTTTCGGAGCGGCGAATGGTTCGGGCTTGACATTGAGCGCTCTTATTGGAGGAAACCAGATATAACGCATGGATGTCAACTATAAAGTAATTTTAACCAGTCTATAGTTCACATGCGCTCGAGAGCAGCCGTGCTGCTGCTCGCGTATGCGCTGTGCACCGGCCACGGTGTATAAACGAGCTGCCGATTCTGTTAGAAACTCAGTTCCGACCAGACTGTGCATCAGCAGATTCACCTGAAAAGTCTGTTTAAATATTGTGTCAAGATGACTACAAGATCCAGCTGTAAACCCGAGAAGATTATCACCAGTCAATACACAAGGGAAGTCTACGTAATCATAAACCTGTGATCATTCGTGCCATCCTTCTTTCTACACGTTCGATATGTCATTATAGTTCTATTTTATATGAGTCACACAGTCTTTCCAATAATCTAATATGATAAGCACATGTGATTTGTAAGCAATCTTCTATGGAGACTGATTGCATTTTCCCAGTATCCCGTTATTGAACAGAAGTCTGCCACCTGTCTTATTTATCAGTGAGCCTATGCTATTATCCTGCTCCATACCCCTGCAGACTGTTCCAGCCAGACACTGGTATGGGTCAACTGATTCTAGCTGCACGAGGGGCTTGCACTAAGTAATGCAGCACCTTTTTCTTTCCTCTGCCAATCTGGGTTGAAAAATTGCGGAATTTGTTGTGGGACATCGTGGGATATACCCACTATAGTGTCATGAATTTTCGGTAAGTGACGGTGCTCTACGTAGGCTTCAAAATGGCGTCTGAAATGGATGTGCGTTCCAAGCAATATTAGATGCTTGCAGTATGTTTGTGGAGACCTGGCAGTGAACAAAAGCACGGTGAGTCGCCGGGCGAGGTGTCTGCCGTCACTGCAGTAACGTCGCTCAGACCTGTACGATCACCCGCGTGCCAACCGGCCGCACACAGCTGTCAACATGCGGCAGTCTCATTCGAGGTGACTGACAGATGACAATCACACACCTCAGTGCGCGACTGGGCGTCTCTGTTGGTAGTGTTGATACACTTGTGCACCAGCAGAGATACTCAAAAATGTTTGCCTGCTGGGTTCCTCCCCGCATAAAAGAACACCTTACAGGCGCAACAAAGACTGTGTGTGCGGTATTGCTTGCACGTTACGGGGCTGATCAAGACAATTCTTACTGAACATCGTCACAGGCCATAGAGTATGGGGTCACCACCTTGAACCGGAACCAAAACGGCAGTCCATGGCGCCACACCACCTCTCCCCCGAGGAAAGGTCAAATCTGCACCCTCAGCCAGTAAAATCATGAGTGATGGCGACGGTCTCCTGGAACTGTAACGGCATTATTCTGTACAATGTTGTAGCGATCAACTCTGAATTGAATTGCGCTACCTTTGAGGAATTTAAGAAACGACGTCAGTCTGTTCGTCGCCACAGAAACGAAAACGAACTTTTCCTTCCGCATGACAACGAAAGGCCTCACACAAGCCTGCGTACCCGAGAGGAGCTCACAGAACTTCGTTCGACTGTTCTTCTTCATCCACCCCATATTGGGGATCTCGCACCTTCCGACTCCCATCTGTTTGGCCCAATGAGAGATGCCCTCCTCGGGAAACAGTACGTGTACTATAGAGGGCTTACTGATGCAGCAAGACGTTGGCTGCGACGTCGATAAAGACAGCGATACCATGAGGGCGTACAGGTCCTCCCTGTAAGGTGGCATCAGACTGATGCGCTGAACGGAGATTAAGTTGAAAATTAGGCTTTTGCAGACAAAAGAGTGGAGAATAATATGGGGTACTACACTGAAGCGCCAAAGGAACTGGTATTGGCATACGTATTCTAACGAAGAGATATGTAAACAGGCAACGCCTATATACACTACTGGCCATTAAAATTGCTGCACCAAGAAGAAATGCAGATGATAAACGGTTATTCATGGGACAAATATATTATACTAGAACTGACGTATGATTACATTTTCACGCAATTTGGTTGCATAGATCCTGAGAAAACTGTACCCAGAACAACGACCTCTGGTCGTAATAACGGCTTTGATACGCCTGACCATTGAGTCAAACAGAGCTTGGATGGCGTGTAAAGGTAGAGCTGCCCATGCAGCTTCAACACGAGACCACAGTTCATCAAGAGTAGTGACTGGCGTATTGTGACGAGCCAGTTGCTCGGCCACCATTGACCAGACGTTTTCAGTTGGTGAGAGGTTTTTGAGAATGTGCTGGCTAGGGCAGCAGCCGAACATTTTCTGTACCCAGAAAGGCCCGTACAGGACCTGCAACATGCGGTCGTGCATTATCTTGCTGAAATGTAGGGTTTCGCAGGGATCGAATGAAGGGTAGAGCCACGGGTCGTAACACATCTTAAATGTAGCGTCCACTGTTCAAATTGCCGTCACTGCGAACAAGAGGTGACCGAGACGTGCAACCAATGGCACCCCATATGATGACGCAGAGTGATACGCCAGGATGGCGATGACGAATACACGCTTCCAGTGTGCATTCACGGCGATGTTGTCAAACACGGATGCGACCATCATGATGCTGTAAACAGAACCTGGATTCTTCCGAAAAAATGACGTTTTGCCATTCGTGCACCCAGGTTCGTCGTTGACTATACCATCGCAGGCGCTCCTGTCTGATGTAGCGTCAAGGGTAACCGCAGCCATGGCCTCCGAGCTGATAGTACGTGCTGCTGCAAACGTTGTCGAACTGTTCGTGCAGATGGTTGTTGTCTTGCAAACGTCCCCATCTGTTGACACGGGGATCGAGACGTGGCTGCACGATCCGTTACAACCATGCAGATAAGATGCCTGTCATCTCGACTGCTAGTGATACGAGGCCGTTGGGATCCAGCACGACGTTCCGTATTACCCTCCTGAACTAACCGATTCCATATTCTGCTAACAGTCATTGGATCTCGACGAACGCGAGCAGCAATGTCGCGATACGATAAACCGCAATCGCGATAGGCTACAATCCGACCTTTATCAAAGTCGGAAACGTAACGGTACGCATTTCTCCTCCTTACACGAGGCATCACAACAACGTTTCACTAGGCAACGCCGGTCAACTGCTGTTTGTGAATGAGAAATCGGTTGGAACCTTTCCTCCTGTCACGCCGGTGGCGACACCTTGTGTGAATGCTCTGGAAAGCTAATCATTTGCATATAACAGCATCTTCTTGCTGTCCGGTTAAATTTTGCGTCTGTAGCGCGTCGTCTTGGTGGTGTAGCAATTTTAATGGCCAGTAGTGTAAGACAACAAGTGTGTGGCGCAGTTGTTAGATCGGTTACTGCTGCTACAATAGCAGGTTATCAAGATTTAAGTTAGTTTGGAAGTGGTGTTATAGTCGGCGCATGAGTGATGGGACACAGCATCTTCGAGGTAGCAATGTAGTGGGGAGCTTCCCCATACGACCATCTGACGAGTGCAGCGTGAATATCGATAATCCGGTAAAACATCAAATTTCCGACATCGCTGCGGTCGGAAAAAAAATCCTGCAAGAACAGGACCAGCGACGACTGAAGAGAATCGTTCAACGTGATAGAAATGCAACCGTTCCGCAAATTGCTGCTGATTTTACTGCTGGGCCATCAACAAGTGTCGTGCGAACCATTCAACGAAACATCATGGGTACGGGCTTTCGGAGCCGAAGGCCCACTCGTGTATCCCTGATGACTGCACGACACAAAGCCCTACGCCTCGTCGCATTCGGGAGGACGTCGGTTCAATCCCGCGTCCGGCCATCCTGATTTAGGTTTTCCGTGATTTCCCTAAATCGCTCCAAGCAAATGCCGGGACGGTTCCTTTCAAAGGGCACGGCCGACTTCCTTCCCCATCCTTCCCTAATCTGATGAGACCGATGACCTTGCTGTCTGGTCTCCTTCCGCCGACAAACCACCACCACCACCTACGCCTCGCCCAGACAGTCAACACTGACATTGGACTGTCAACGACGGGAAACATGTTGCCTGGTAGGTCGAGTCTCGTTTCAAATTGTATCTAGCAGATGGACGTGTACAGGTATGGAGACAATCTCATGAATCCATGGATTCTGCATGTGAACAGGGGACTGTTCATGCTGGTGGAGGCTCTGTAATGATGTGGGGCGTGTGGAGTTCGAGTGATACGGGACTCCTGATATGTCTAGATACGACTCTGACAGTTGACATGCACGTAAGCATGCTGTCTGACCACCTGCACCCAATCGTGTCCATTGTGCATTCCGACGGCAATTCCAGAAGGACAATGCGACGCCACACGACAATTGCTACAGAGTGGCTGCAGAACCACTTTTCTGAGTGGAAACACTTCCGCTGGCCACCAAACTCCCCAGACATGAACATTATTGTGCATATCTGGGATGCCCTGCAAGGTGCATTTCAGAAGAAATCTCCTCCCCTTCGTACTATTACGGATTTACGGACAGCCCTGCAGGATTCATGGCGTCAGCTCCCTACAGCACTACCTCAGACATTAGTCGAATCCATGCCACATCGTGTTGCACCATTTCTGCGTGCTCGCGGTGGCCCTACAAGATATTATGCAGGTGTACCTGTTTCTTTGGCTCTTCAGTGTAGAATCCTGAATAAAGCCTACCTGCTATCAGGAAAAAGAAGAAAATGTATTGTATTTCTTATTCAGCGCTCCTCGTAACTGACTGATGTTATAGGGAACTACGTACCTACGTTTGTTGGAATTTACTATTTTACATTTCAGTAGATTTAAAACACATTGCAATACTTGCAGGTAATCACGATCTGACTAGATATTTGTCAGATGCTTTCAGACAGTACTTCATTGAAGACAGTTGCATCATCTGTGAAATGTCTCAGGTTAATATTATCTGCCAGGCTATTCCTACAGAGCGTACAGCACGTGACGCTGGAGGTTACAATTTGTCCTCGTCCCGCGGCGAGAGGTGACTTTTGGCGGCGTCCTCTGGGCTGTCGTTGCCCCCTGGCAGGGACGCCAGTTCCCTTTCCTCGACTGTTATAGCCGGCTGCGCTTATAACTGGCCGCGCCCCGAGAATAATTCGAGGAGATAAAAACACCGCCCGGCGCCAGGAAAAACAGGCCCCAGACGAACACTGGCGCCTTGCCAGCGGCCGTCGTCATTGAAGAGCTGCAAGCCGGGACCACGTGGTCGCCAAAGCCAGCACGGCGCCCTGGCACTGTCACCGCGGACACACACACACACACACACACACACACACACACACACACACACACAGCGGCACTCACTCCAGCACTGCTGCCCGGCGCGCTCGCAGGACAGATTCACCGCGCCTCTCGCCCGTGTCACATGGAATCCTGCCACGAGACGCCTCCCTAGTGACATCTCTTTGCAGGAGTGCCAGAATTCTTACTATCTTTAAACAGCCTTCTGTTTTATACGCAACAGTCTCACCAGCAATAGCTATCGTCACGCATCTCGTGTAAATGTGTAACACGAGACCACTATACAGCGGAGAGTTCACTGTTTTGAATGTTCTTGCTAGGTACAAACTGTGTGCCGGAATGAAGTGGTATTGCAGAAAGATATACAGCAGAGCTTCTGTAAAGTTATTCAGACTTTACAGTAGTTCTGCTCTGGGTAGCTTACCAGCTGAGAGCACTGGCTGCGGGCGACTAGGTGCGAGATTCGAGCCGCTCTCCAGCAAACGGCACTTTGTAAACATGCGAGATGCTGGGGCTAGCAGTGTATTTAACACTAAATTCTTTTAGAATCTTCATATGTAAATGATGCTGTAAGCCCCCCTATTCTAACTCTGACTTTTGCTGTTGCACGTGGATTAAGAAGAAACGCGCACTGACTGTAATCGACCCTGCAAGTGGAGTAAAAAAAAGAGTTTGGCACCTGCAATAATTTAATTTGATAGACATTAATTAAATAAAGGAAAGTTTCATTAACGTAGTGAGAAATGAAAGGGTTGCTCTACCGATTAATAGAATGAAAGTTCTGTCCAAAATAACAATTTGATTTATTATGACTAAACTAAAAATCATAAACAAAACACATGAAACATTTACAATACGTCAAACTGGATATTCAAATAAATGCTGTGAAGGTGAAGTTGTCCATAAACTAGATTGTGACATTTGTGACGAAGTGGTATGTGGAGCCAATTCCTTGCAACTCGTATCTTAAGAGAAACACACAGCCAACCCAACATTAATGGCTGCTACAGTAGTGAGAATTCAGACAATGAACATCCACGACAGATCCATGTAAGAAAAGACGGGAACAGGCGCACTCTGCTGAGCTCTGATTATCATAGAGCAAATTCCCTAATCTTCCGGTGCTGCAGACATACATTACCAAGCTGTCTTCTTAACTGCAAGGACACAATCTGCGGACCGGAAGCGATGGCTGGTTGCTTCGACATCCCGTCTTGGTGATGATAATGTCGCGACTATAGCCCGAAACAAATTATCCTGGTCTGGTCCAGACTAAAGACTTCCTATCAATACAAATGCGCCTCTGAGGGAGACGAAGAAGGCCTGCCACACAATCAATGATGGTACAGTGATTGGTTTTAACAAACGAAGTCACACAGTAACTCCGACACAGTCAACTTTAGCCAAAACTGCTCAAGACTGACAACATAGGCCACTTGTACGCAGAACGCTCAATTGCCAACTGTACTCGGAAAGTTACGTTAAAGTCGAAACTTCAGCAACTTCGTCAAACAGTTACAATTAATTAAAAGTATACTAGACAGCCAACGGAAGGCAGGCTGTCCAGAGCAGCGAGAGCTCAGTCTTTTAACCTACTCCGACCGAAAGGCGAGAGCCGACTCTCTCAAGAGCATCTGTACAAACCGAACACAGAACATTCCCGCCCCCACAACAGTGACCGTGGTTAAACGTTCCAATCAGCAACTCGAAAACCGGCGGAAAATTCCACTCCATTGCCGAAGCACCACCATTCCACCAATGGAGATTCTGGGCGCCAATTTCTGCGCCGATTTTGCTACGTCACGGAGCTATGCCCTGAGCAAGCCGATCACAGTTACGATTTTGCAGAAAACGCGGGAATTTACCCGCCAAGACTGCCTGGGAACACGTCATTCCCACGCCTCGCTGGTAGCCCGCCAGAAACTGTTTTCGCTAAGTTTCTGCGAAGTAACAGAATCTCTAGCCCAGCCGCCCCTTCTGGTCCCTCTGGGCGCGTCGCTCCCGCTCTTATGACAATGTCGGTGTCTGGAATGCATCCACTCGACTCCCTCACACCCGTTGGCTTAACCCTTTCAAGATCAGCAGAACTCGCCTGTCACCGGACCACCCGGGTGACGAGAGACGCTGCGTGGGAAATCCGTGTGTTAAGGAATAGCAACTTTTCACCGCATGCAATTAGAGAGGAAAATCGAATTACTCGGAGTAAGATAGAAATATGCCACCTCTCAAACATTCCAGATGCAATTATCTAGCACCATCATCACTAGTGTTCCGTCCAAAGGCAGGTTTCCACCTCCTAAATCTCCATGCTCTCCTGTCTACTGCCATGCTTTCCAGGCGCCCATAATTTCCACCTTCTTTTGCAGTGAGGTGACAAAAATCATGAGATACCTCCTAACATCGTCGTCCTGTCCCGCGTACTGCAGCAACTGGGCGTGGCAAGGACTCAAAGTCGTTGGAAGCCCCCTGCAGAAATACTGAGCCAGCTGCTAATATATCCAGCCATAGTTGCCAGTTCCAGTGCAAGAGTTTGTGCACGAACTGACCCTCGATTATTTCCCATAAATATTCGATGGGATCCATGTCGGACGATCCGGGTGGCCAAACCATCCCTGGACTACAGCTGATTACCCGTGAAATGCAAAGTTGTGGGTTTTGTGTCGTAGTCTGACACAAATCGGGAAAATCAATGTCGTGAACAATGCTCAACACTAAGCCGAAGGCCGTAAACGCATTAAGAAACGAATGTTACGACTGCAAATAACACGAACTCATATCAACGAACAAAGCTAGAATCGTCTTAAACAGCAACATGCACACACACAGGTTTCCAGCTGAAAGTCCAGGCCCAAAAAGCGAGGTAAGTGCGATATTCGACAATTAGTGTTCTCAGGCTTCCAATCTATCCTGTATACGGCGAATGGACATCTCCAAGTGACTAACGCTCTGTATCCCTTTACAGATGTTTACCTGTTATGTGTTCCGTCTCCTCAGTGGAGTGACGACAGCCGAAAGAGTAACAACGTGACTCACAGATAATTTTGTCGAGACTCTCCGTGTCTGCCTCCATGAAATGGTGGGATATTAGACTGGATTCAAGTCCTGATTTGACAAATGTTTTAATATGCTACCAAGGTTTTAATTTGCTACCCAAACACTAAAACTGAAATTTTGCTGCGGAAAATGACTACACAAACAAAATTATGAAATTTTTCTGCCTTGAGTTTGCTCGTAGGGGTTAGCTTTAAACATTGTGGACAAAGCGATCGTGATTTATGCTACATATTGTTGATAGCCATTTTCCCGGAATATTGCACATCGCGAGATTGTCGTTAGTTTAGGACATGAGTTTAAATCCAGGAGTGTAAAACCCGTCGTCTGCCGCAGTTCAGTCATTGGTGACTTAAAAATCATTTATAGATAGACCATTTCCGTCATATCTCGTGACGGTCGCTTCCAACATTGCCACTCGTTGCACATAACAGCATTTGTGAACCGACCTTTCGTGTTTGTGTGTCACTTATAACATTTAATTAGTTACATCATCATAATCATCATCATCATCATCATCATCATCATGTTATCTGCTATATTAGCAGGTCCTTTGCCTGTCCATTTTCTGCGATCCATTGCTTCCTTCTTAAGGCTGCTGTATGTTGTACCGTCCATCATGTCATCCAGTATCTGGAATCTCTTCCTTCCTTGCTTCCTTTTCCCTTCTACATAACCTTCTAAAACTGTTTTTATCAGTCCGTCATTCTTTCTTAATATATGCCCAATCCAATTTCTTTTTCTTCTCTTTATTACATCTAGTAACCGTCTTTTCTCTCCCACTCTTCTCAGTACCTCTTCATTTTTTACTCTGTCCATCCAACTTATTCTTTCCATCTTCCGCCATGTCCAGATCTCAAAAGCCTCCAGGCTTTCTCTGTCTTTTTTCCTCATAGTCCATGTTTCAGCGCCATATAGAAGAACACTCCATACAAGACATTTTATGAGTCTCTTTCTGAGTTCTCTGTCCAGACCGCTGCAGAAGATTCTCCTTTTCTTATAAAACGCCTCTTTTGCCATTGCTATCCTTGTTTTAATTTCTGTGGTGCACTTCCAGTCGGTGTCTATCCTGCTTCCAAGATACTTAAAATTTTGCACCTGTTCTAGTGTTTCTCCATTCAGCACAATTTTTATTTCCTTATTTCCTCCTATTGCTAATACTTTTGTTTTATTTGTGTTGATTTTCATTCCATATTTTTTCCCGTTAGTTGCAATGGTGTCCACCAAATCCTGTAATTCTTTTTCCCCTGTGGCTAGAAGGACCATGCACACTAGTTGAGATACGCCGAGCACTGATTAACTTAGCGAAGTTCTCGGATAAGGAACTGGGATTTCAGGAATAATTCACATCACAACAACTAAACTGTGTGGAACCTGACGGATACACACCGACTGTAAGATAGTACCGAATGGTGAAAGGAAAACCAACATTCAACTACTCCTGCTCATGAGTTCTCATGAATTTAAGTGTCGAAAAACGCCTAACTTCACTGATACTTATACTTATACTTCAAACGGTTCAAATGGCTCTGAGCGCTATGGGACTCAACTGCTGAGGTCATTAGCCCCCTAGAACTTAGAACTACTTAAACCTAACTAACCTAAGGACATCACAAACATCCATGCCCGAGGCGGGATTCGAACCTGCGACCGTAGCGGTCTTGCGGTTCCAGACTGCAGCGCCTTTAACCGCACGGCCACTTCAGCCGGCCGATAATGATACTAATTGAGTGTTTAAAGAGAGCTACTGCCTGTTCTCTATAGTAGTGTACAGGGTGAAAATTATTGAGGTACATGAAAAGAAACTTAAATTAGTTACAAACTACTGCATGCACACGCTTTATTCAATATGTAAACGTCACTACAGATATTTGGATTTAGGTTATGACATTTTCGATGTGCCTGCCGTCATTGGTGATGATGTGGCGCAGACGAATAGCGAAATTCTGCACGACCTACTGAAATATCCGAACATCGATGCTGTCGATGACCTCCTGAATGGCTGTTTTAAGCTCAGCAATGGTTTCGGGGTTATTGCTGTACACGTTGTCTTTAATATAGCCACACAAAAAGTAGTCGCATGTGTTCAGATCCGGAGAATATCGGGGCCAATCGAGGCCCATGCCAGTGGCCTCTGGGTACCCCAGAGCCAGACTGGGGTTCCCAAAATGCTGTTCCAGGACATAAAACACTCTCCTGCTTCTATGGAGTCGAGCTCCGTCTTGCATGAACCACATCTTGTCCAAATCAGGGTCACTTTGGGTAATGGGGATGAAATCATTTCCCAGAACCTTCACGTGCTGTTCGGTAGTCACCGTGCTATCAAGGATTATCTGTGACTGGACATCGCACACCACACAGTCACCCGTTGAGGGTGAAGAGACTTCCCGATCGCGAAATGCGGATCCTCGGTCCTCCAAATGTGCCCTTTTTGTTTATTGACTAACCCAAACAAATGAAAGTGGGCTTCATCGCTAAACCAAACCATACATGTCCAAACTGATTCCCATCATGCCCTGTGGCCAACCGTGCACTTTGAACGTCCTAACGCAAACCGTTCAGAAGTTATGACCATTTCATTTCGTATAGTTCAATAATTGTCACCAGGCATTTTTTCGGTTTTGTGACCATCGTTCAATTACACCAGCCACGAGAGACGAAAAGCTGTTTGTAACTATTTCATGTATGTATGTTGTTGTCATTTTAAGAAAGATTTTAACCATGTGTAAAGGCATAATGGCACCAACACTAACCAAGAATGTTGTACTCTTGTATGCTGTAGTTAATACGTGTATACTGCTTGAACTCTGCTAAAATATTATGGCCAGTTCTGTAAGCCGTTGTATGCTGCTAACATAAGAAAAAGACTGTTTTATATCTTAGATCTGGAAGTGGCTACATTCGTAGCCGAAACTAGCAATCTGTCCAACCAAAGAAGATTGCAAGTGGGGTCTTGATTTCATCGGCTTTCAGCCCCCACACAAATAAAAAAAACTGCTGCAGATTTTTCCTTGTGAACCACCAGAAAATGTTATATACAGTATCTGACACAAAGATAATGAGGCTGATACAGAAAATCTGTATACTTGCCAAACTTTGTACATCAGTGGAACTTATTTCAGACCGGCTCTCGCATACAGCTTAAAACTGTCGATTCTTATCAGAGTATATTCGATTGCAAAATAAGGGCCTTTTGAGCTCGCTAACCCACTTGCATTCAAGATAATTGCCAAATATTCTCGTTATCCAGCTCAGAAGTCATTAAACACACCGGTTTGGAGTTCAGTACCATGATGAACATAATAGTATACGATACAGAGGCTGACATAAATAAAAAGCGTTGTATACTAACCACAGACGGTGAATTAGCGCTTATCGCCATTACAATATGGCCCGTCAGAGTCCGCATACGTTTGCTTTCGTCCCTTGCACGCTCCAGAACATTAGTACGCTTCGTCTTTTGTGAAGCTGCGCGGTAGCTTTGGTTTACTTCTACACTCATGCACATAAATTAAGGATAACTGCAGAACGTGGTTCCACAAAACCTGGCACTACACAAAACTGGCGCTAATAGCATAGGCACATAGGGAAAACACACGACACAGATCCGTAAGTCCGCGGTATTGGTGAAAAGTTGAGAAAACCGTCCCGAAACACTTGTGCTACAAAACGCCACTGTTCCCTGCGCATGTACCCCAACATCAATGTGGGGTACAGGTCCCACAACGGGTTTGCATATTCTGGTTCAGGTGGTCGAGCAGCTGCTGGGTTATAGCCTCCCATTCTTGCACCTGTGCCTGTCGGAGCTCCTAAAGTGTCCTAGGGGTTTAAAGACGTGCAGCGATACGTCGACCGAGAGTATCCCAGACGTGCTCGATGGGGTTTAGGTCTGGAGAACAGGCAGGCCAGTCCATTCGCCTGATATCTTCTGTTGCAAGGTACTCCTCCACGATGGCAGCTCGGTGGGGCCGTGCCTTATCACCCATCAGGAGGAAGGTGGGACCCACTGCACCGCTGAAAAGGTGGACATACTGGTGCAAAATGACGTCCCGATACACCTGACCTGTTACAGTTCCTCTGTCAATGTCATGCAGGGGTGTATGTGCACCAATCATAATCCCACCCCACACCATCAGAGCATGACCTCCATACAGGTCCCTTTCAAGGACATTAAGGGGTCGGTATCTGGTTCCTGGTTCACGCCAGATGAAAACGCGGCGAGAATAACTGTTCAGACTATACCTGGACTCGTCCGTGAACATAACCTGGGACCACTGTTCCAATGACCATGTACTGTGTTCTTGACACCAGGCTTTACGGGCTCTCCTGTGACCAAGGGTCAGTGGAATGCACCTTGCAGGTCTCCGGGCGAATAAACCATGTCTGTTCAGTCGCCTGTAGACTGTGTGTCTGGAGACAACTGTTCCAGTGGCTGCAGTAAGGTCCCGAGCAAGGCTACCTGCGGTACCCCGTGGCCATCTGCGAGCACTGATGGTGAGACATCGGTTGTACACTGTGGACGTCCCGTACTGTAGCGCCTGGACACGTTTCCTGTCTGCTAGAATCGTTGCCATAATCATGGGATCACACTTTGAGGCACACAGAGGGCCCATGCTACGATCTGCTGTGTTTAACCAGCCTCCAGTCGCCCTAGTATTCTACTCCTCACGACGTCATCAATATGTGTTCTTTGAGCCATTCTCAACACACAGTCACCATTAGCACGTCTGAGAACATCTGCACACTTACTCGTTGCACCGTACTCTGACACGCACCAACACACCTCTGCATATGTGGACTGCTGCCAGCGCCACCGTGCGACGACCGCAGGTCAAATGCACCACATGGTCATACCTCGAATTGATTTAAACCCGCAAACCGCTCACCAGAGCGATGTTTCAAAATGTATCAGCATTATCCTTAATTTATGAGCATGAGTGTACATTTCTACCTATAATCTACCAATAATCGTGCAATGCGTGGCTATGGGTACTTTTTGCTGTGATGGAACGCAGTCCAGTCACATTAATGTGACCACCACCTATGTTTGATGCCACCGTGCAATAACCACTCACAGACAACAGGTGACAGCTGAGGGAGTAGCTACAAGGCGTGTCGGACCGACGCGGAAAACAGTGCAGTCGTTGTCGAAATGCGGAAACGGAGCGGTTTATCGACGTCCAAATGGACACGATCACTGGCTTTCGGGCCAAGGGTGGGAGCATTTCCGAAACGGCTAAATTTAAAGTGATCACTGCTCGGCAAAATGTCGCTATACAAAGTCGGTTCCGAGGCAACTGTGATGCACCACGGGCTGTAGATGGCAGGGGAGAACGGCGGCTGTCGACATGTGTTGGGTCGAATAGGTGTGGAACTGTTGAGCAACTGACAGCCCAATTGGACCAAGGGGCTACCAGCAGTGTCTCCTGAACTATCGTTCAGTCAACGTTGGTGCTTGTGGGCCTCTGTAGCAGGTGCCTTGTTCATGCTCCCACGATGATTGCTGTTCATTGGCGACGAAACCTGAAATTTGCACGTTAGTACCGGCGCTGAGTGGCGGAAGGTGGTCTTTTGAGGTAAAACACGTTTTGTGCTTCATTGGCGTGAAACGTCTGAAAGCAAACACCCTGCAACGATCTTTGCAAGGGTTCACGCAGGAGAAACGAGCGTTATGCCCTTGCCAATGGTTTCTTGGCATTCCGTGGGTGATTTCGTAATTCTGGAAGGCAGAATGGGTGAGTCGTGCTGCGGCTCGAGTCGGCGCTGTTGATAGGTTTCTGTCCTCTGTTGGAGGGCAGACAGTATCGTTTAGTTGACATGGCTGTGGTTGTTTGTCTTCTTCTCGTGTTGACTGGCGCCACTCTGTTTCGCAAGCGTTACTTGTCCGCTAGTGGCAGCAGCGGCGGTTATCGATATGTAGCAACTGTAGCTCTGTCTTTGGGGCGACGTCGTGGTTCGTCCGGGTTGAGTCAGGTTGGGGACTCAGGAGGAGCCAGGTCCGCGCAGTGCGTGAACACTCCGGGACCACTGGAGGCGCGCATGGACTGCTGGATCGAAGACCTGTGGTCACTGGGGTGCACAATCTCGTCGTAAACGGGGTCCTGCAGGTTTTGAGTGCCTTTGGATTCAAGTAGAGAAACCTCCACCATTGTGAGATCTTGCGATTCTCCAGTGACTTGGGTCCGTGTTGCTGCTCGTACTGTTGCCGAGGCGAAGAGCAGCAAGTGGAGTGCTTGGGGAAGGCGGATCTGATTAGCTTTCGTGGACTTCTAATTATTATTTATTGCGTTCACCTTGTTACAATCTGTTAAGTTCAACTAGCGGTATGTTTCCTGCCTCGTGGCGCTAACGCCCCAGTTACCTGCCCTGTGGGTTAGTGTACGTTTCCTTGCCTTGCCGCTGCTCTCCGCTGAAGCGTGTAGTTTTGACAGCTTTCTTGATTGTAGTTTGGTTGGCGATTCTTCTACTCTGGTGGTAGTGATTCCTTTCTCGTTCCGGGCGCTCTAAGCACAGTATTCTGCGGGCGGAGTCCAGACCGCCGGTTCCGGCTTTCGCGTATTTTTACATCTTTGCATTTGGTTTCAAAAATGGTTCACATGGCTCTGAGCACTATGGGACTTAACTTCTGAGGTCATCAGTCCCATAGAACTTAGAACTACTCAAACCTAACTAACCTAAGGACATAACACACACACACCCATGCCCGAGGCAGGATTCGAACCTGCGACCATAGCGGTCGCGCGGTTCCAGACTGTAGCGCCTAGAACCGCTCGGCCACCCCGGTCGGCTGCATTTGGTTTATTGGACATCAAGTAGCTGCAGCAAGATTATCATTAGTCATTCTTTAGACTGCCACTAGTCTGAGTTACCATCTTGTGAAGTGAATGTAACTCGTGGCTGCCTATCTCATCGCTCGCGAAAGTTTTTTTTTTTTGTTTTTTTTTTTTGCCGGACCTACTCAGAGGTCGATTCCTGGTGCACCGTCTGTGACTGGCCCTTCTGTTTTATTATTGTATTTGCTGTTTTATTTTATGTTTCTATATTTTTTATGTAATTGCCATTCTTGGCGTTACAGCAGGTTTAAATGGTTGTGCTACCAAATTTACCATCATTTTGTGTCACCCGTTTGGTGATCAGTTTCCTGTCTTCTAAATTAACCTAGCTATTACGTTGTTTTACAATATGTTTGTTAAAATTTTTTTATAATTGCCGTTCTTGACGTTAAAGGCCTTCAGCCGTGACTGTGGTTACTTGCCTTAAAATTTTGATTGGGTTCACATTGGCTTGTTTTAAAAACATTATTTTCTGTGTCTGTATTTTATGCTCGTTTGGTAAATTGTAACGCACTGAAAACACTATTAATTACATAGTTGTTTATTCCTTCATTAATAACGCGTGATATGTTTATTTATCGCTGAGTCTGGAATTACCGTTTTAAATGAAATGTGTGTAATTGGAAAAGGGAACCAACAGTAACTGATTATGACCCCGTCCACAATCGTAACCGAATCCTGACTTCCTTGACTACCAGGTCTCAATGGGTCAACACAAGTATGTATATCTCTTTTGGGGGGATCATGCCGCCCCTACTACAGTTTGTTTTCCGTCAACATGATGGCTTCTACCGGCAGAGCAATGCAACGTGTAACACAGCTCGCAGTGTACACGCATGGCTCGAAGAGCACTAGAATACGTTTACCATACACCCCTGGCCACCAAGCTCCCCGGATTAAAACCCAATCGAGAATCTGTGAGACCACCTCGATTGGGCTTAATGCGCCATGGATCCTGAACCGAGAAACCTAGCGCAGCCGGTTATTGCCTTGGGGTCGGCACGGCTTCACCTCCGTATCGGTACCACCCAAAACCTCAATGACTGTTTCTACATGTCTGGAAGTGGTCGGTCTTCTAAAAGGTGCCGGCCAGAGTGGCCGAGCGGTTAAAGGCGCTACAGTCTGGAACCGCACGACCGCTACGGTCGCAGGTTCGAATCCTGCCTCGGGCATGGATGTGTGTGATGTCCTTAGGTTAGTTAGGTTTAAGTAGTTCTAAGTTCTAGGGGACTTATGACCACAGCAGTTGAGTCCCATAGTGCTCAGAGCCATTTGAACCATTTCTAAAAGGTGATTCTTCAGACTTGTGACAGGGGACACATTAACTTGATTAGAGAGTGTATGAAGGTTCCCTCCCATGCCTTTCCTGGACAGAAGATGCTTGCGCGTCATTGTAACAGCTGCTTGCCTAACTTTAACAGTACGATTTCTACTGTATAGATACAAAGGAGACTAAAGAATACTCCTAGTTTCTTCCAAGCAAGAGGACGTGAACTAAGCAGGTTCTGTTAACAGGTATGACGTCTCTCTCCGAGTATCTGCCAGTGAAGAGTTTTCAACATTTTTTTTTACAATCTGTCAGCCGCTAACCATCGACCTAATATTGGTCTGCTACTTTCAGCAATATTCAAGTGTGAATCGTACAATTGTTTTGAAAACAAACTATAATTTCCCAGTAACATGACCTTTATTTTGCACAATGTAAAATCTACCGCATAACCTTACTGCCATTTATGAAAATACAGCACTGCAGCGTCACTGTTAATTTATCCTTATACTGTACTCTCCTCTCAGTCACCCTCAACATTACCTCTAGGCCCGTAATGTATAACGCGCAATAACTGCAGTCCAAGCCTCGATGTAATTTCCGAGAGTTACATAAAATTCTCTGCAGTCAAAAAATACTTTCTCTCTCGTTCAGTAGCGAGTTATTGCAATTACAGTTTTGATTGTGCAATTATTTCTCTTGGACAGAGAATATTAATTGTGCACTCGACCGATATAGCCAAGTCAACGCTGAGGTCCAATAAAAGTTATAATTTGCACTGCGGGTAATTTAGACTCGTAAAGTTATATTTCGATAGTCTCGTTCACAATTACATAATATTTTTAGATGCGTAAGCGAAAATGAATACAGTATCACTGGAAATATGAAGTTAATTTCAGACGTGTTTTACATTCCATTACACACTGAGATGAAAAACATGCGGAACTGCGACAAGCAAAATGGAAATTATTTGGCTGACCGTTGCTTTAATGATACTTGGAGAATTGATTAGAAATGAGCGACCATTTATGTAAAGATTCAAGTTTGTGGGAAATGCAACGCTAGGTCGAGCTAATCTAAACTACGAACATTTGTATGCATTGAAGCATTATAGCCTCTGTGCCAGCGATGCAAGTCCAACGCTTGTAATGCTCGTTGCTTTTACATAATAATTAAGGGCACGGTGTACTGATGCAATACAAGCTTTGACAAAACAAAAGGTAAGCTATTCTGGCAGTAGGCCACCATACACGAAGACGACACCAATACAGTGAATTGAACGAACCGGCTATGTTTGTGTTTTAACGAACCTCCTAACAAAGACAAGTTGCAGAACAAGTTAAACTTCTGTAAGTCTAAGTCAAGGCTGAGATTAACAGTTATCTATTTGCTCTAATGATTGCCACTAATCACGAGGAGATTAACAGAGGGCAAAGTTCTGTGTAATTAAAATTAATTACAAACTGACACTGAAGCAGCGAGAGTATAAAAAATTATGGAAAGCAGTATGGAGCTAGCGCAACAAGATCTGCTTATTTGAACAGCTTGCGTAATCGAAGTCAGCGTTGCAGTATGAAGTCGCAGATATAACCAAAGTGAGCAACACGAAGTTGCATAGCAAACTAAGTAATGCGCTACACAGAATATGGATCGCGCTCCCGCAATCGACCTACTTTCCTTTTTATATATATATATATATATATACACACGTTAGTCTTCTGTCGTGTCTGATGCGGCCCGCCAAGACTCCCTGTCCTGCTTCAGCGTCTTCATCTCAGAGTATCATTTGCCCTCTACATCTTCAATTATTTTCTGGATGTATCCCAATCTCTGTCTTCCCCTACAGTTTTTACCTTCACGATTCTACGTAACACCGTGGAGTCATTTCTTGATCCCTTAACACAAGTCCCAACACCCTGTCCCTTCTTCTTGTCAATGTTTTCCATATGTTCTTTTCTTTACCTTACAAGCCTACCGATTTCCAACGTTCTTCTATAACACCACACCGCAGACGCATCGATTTTCTTCTGTTCTGGTTTTCTACATCTACATGGATCCTCTGCAAATCACATTTAAGTGTCTGGCAGAGGGTTCATCGAACCACCTTCACAGTTCTCTACTATCCCAATCTCGTATAGTGTGCGGAAAGAATGAACACCCATATCTCTCCGTACGAGCTCTGCTTTCCCTTATTTTATCGTGGTGATCGTTCCTCCCTATATAGGTCGGTGTCAACAAATTATTTTCGCATTCGGAGGAGAAAGTTGGTGATTGGAATTTCGTGAGAAGATTCCGTCGCAACGAAAAACGCCTTTCTTTTAATGATGTCCAGCCCAAATCCTGTATCATTTCTGTGACACTCTCTCCCATATTTCACGATAATACAAAACGTGCAACCTTTCTTTGAACTTTTTCGATGTACTCCGTCAGTCCTATCTGGTAAGGAAACCACACCGCGCAGCAGTAATCTAAAAGACGACGGACCAGCGTAGTGTAGGCAGTGTTCGTAGTAGATCTGTTACATTTTCTAAGTGTCCTGCCAATAAAACGCAGTCTTTGGTTAGTCTTCCTCACAACATTTTCTGTGTGTTCCTTCCAGTTCAAGTTGTTCGTAATTCTAATACCTAGGTATTTACTTGAATTTACGGATTTTAGATTAGACTGATTTATGGTGTAACCGAAGTTTAACGAATTCCTTTTAGCACTCATGTGGATGACCTCATACTTTTCGTTATTTAGGGTCAACTGCCACTTTTCGCACCATTCAGATATTTTTTTCTAAATCGTTTTGCAGTTTGTTTTGATCTTCTGATGACTTTATTAGTCGATAAACGACAGCGTCGTCTGCAAACAACCGAAGACGGCTGCTCAGATTGTCTCGCAAATCGTTTATATGGATAAGGAACAGCAAAGGGCCTACAACACTACCTTGGGGAACGCCAGAAGTAACTTCTGTTTTACTCAATAACTTTCCGTCAATTACTACGAACTGTGACCTCTGTGACAGGAAATCGCAAATCCAGTCACATAACTGAGACGATATCCCATAAGTACGCAATTTCACTACGAGCCGCTTGTGTGGTACAGTGGCAAAAGCCTTCCGGAAATCTAGGATTACGGAATATATCTGAAATCCCATGTCAATAGCACTCAATACTTCATGTGAATAAAGGGCTAGTTGTGTCTCACAGGAACGATGTTTTCAAAACCCATGTTGACTGTGTGTCAATAGACCGTTTCCTTCGACGTAATTCGTAATGTTCGAACACAATATACACTCCTGGAAATGGAAAAAAGAACACATTGACACCGGTGTGTCAGACCCACCATACTTGCTCCGGACACTGCGAGAGGGCTGTACAAGCAATGATCACACGCACGGCACAGCGGACACACCAGGAACCGCGGTGTTGGCCGTCGAATGGCGCTAGCTGCGCAGCATTTGTGCACCGCCGCCGTCAGTGTCAGCCAGTTTGCCGTGGAATACGGAGCTCCATCGCAGTCTTTAACACTGGTAGCATGCCGCGACAGCGTGGGCGTGAACCGTATGTGCAGCTGACGGACTTTGAGCGAGGGCGTATAGTGGGCATGCGGGAGGCCGGGTGGACGTACCGCCGAATTGCTCAACACGTGGGGCGTGAGGTCTCCACAGTACATCGATGTTGTCGCCAGTGGTCGGCGGAAGGTGCACGTGCCCGTCGACCTGGGACCGGACCGCAGCGACGCACGGATGCACGCCAAGACCGTAGGATCCTACGCAGTGCCGTAGGGGACCGCACCGCCACTTCCCAGCAAATTAGGGACACTGTTGCTCCTGGGGTATCGGCGAGGACCATTCGCAACCGTCTCCATGAAGCTGGGCTACGGTCCCGCACACCGTTAGGCCGTCTTCCGCTCACGCCCCAACATCGTGCAGCCCGCCTCCAGTGGTGTCGCGACAGGCGTGAATGGAGGGACGAATGGAGACGTGTCGTCTTCAGCGATGAGAGTCGCTTCTGCCTTGGTGCCAATGATGGTCGTATGCGTGTTTGGCGCCGTGCAGGTGAGCGCCACAATCAGGACTGCATACGACCGAGGCACACAGGGCCAACACCCGGCATCATGGTGTGGGGAGCGATCTCCTACACTGGCCGTACACCACTGGTGATCGTCGAGGGGACACTGAATAGTGCACGGTACATCCAAACCGTCATCGAACCCATCGTTCTACCATTCCTAGACCGGCAAGGGAACTTGCTGTTCCAACAGGACAATGCACGTCCGCATGTATCCCGTGCCACCCAACGTGCTCTAGAAGGTGTAAGTCAACCACCCTGGCCAGCAAGATCTCCGGATCTGTCCCCCATTGAGCATGTTTGGGACTGGATGAAGCGTCGTCTCACGCGGTCTGCACGTCCAGCACGAACGCTGGTCCAACTGAGGCGCCAGGTGGAAATGGCATGGCAAGCCGTTCCACAGGACTCCATCCAGCATCTCTACGATCGTCTCCATGGGAGAATAGCAGCCTGCATTGCTGCGAAAGGTGGATATACACTGTACTAGTGCCGACATTGTGCATGCTCTGTTGCCTGTGTCTATGTGCCTGTGGTTCTGTCAGTGTGATCATGTGATGTATCTGACCCCAGGAATGTGTCAATAAAGTTTCCCCTTCCTGGGACAATGAATTCACGGTGTTCTTATTTCAATTTCCAGGAGTGTATGTTCTAAAATCCTACTGCATATCGACGTTAACGATATGGGCCTGTAATTTAGTTGATTGATCCTACTACCTTTCTTGAATATTGGTGTGACCTGTGCAACTTTCCAGTCTTTGGGTACGGATCTTTCGTCGAGCTAACGGTTGTGCGTGATTGTTAAGTATGGAGCTAATGCATCAGCATGCTGGGAAAGGAACCTAATTGGTATACAGTCTGGACCAGAAGACTTGCGTTTATTAAGTGATTTGCAGTCTGGACCAGAAGACTTGCGTTTATTAAGTGATTTGCAGTCTGGACCAGAAGACTTGCTTTTATTAAGTGATTTGAGTTGCTGTCCATGATTTATTAGTAAACAATGATGCGGTCCAAACGTATATTCTCAGAAATTTCTTCCTCAAATTATGACACCAGTAGACTTCTATTGACCACGATTGCCCTCTTTGCTGTGATACTCTGCTTTTTGCGTCCTCCTTGGCTCGTCTGCGAAGGATTACTTTCCTTTCCAAGGCAACAGAATTCGTTAACTGCCTCTATTTCCTTATCACGAGTTTTGTTGCTAAATTTCTCGCTATCCTCATTTCTGCTGCTTCTCATTACTTGCTCTTATTGCGAATTTCCCTCTATCCATATTCTGCACTCATTAGACTGTTCATTACATGCAACACATCCTGTAATAAATGATGACTAACTGAAACCCTCAGCTGCCGACAGGTGTTGATATACCTCGATGTGGACAGTTGAAAATGTGTGCCCCGACCGGGACTCGAACCCGGGATCTCCTGCTTACATGGCAGACGCTCTATCCATCTGAGCCACCGAGGACACACATGAATAGCGCGACTGCAGGGACTTATCCCTTGCTCGTTTCCCGTGAGATGGATAGAGTGTCTGCCATGTAACAGAACAGTTACTGTCTTCATAAATATATCCTGTAATTCTTCCTGCCTTTCACTGAGGGTAGCAATGTCGTAAGTGCATAGAACTGATATTCAATCACTCTTAATTTTAATTCTACTGCCCAACCTTACCTTTATTTCTGTCATTGTTTCTTTGATGTATAGATTGAACCGTGAGAGCAAAAAAGTGCGTCCCTGTCCTAAACCATTTTTAATGCGAGTATTTTGTTCTGGATCTTTCAGTCTTATTTTTCGCTCTTGGTTCTTTTACGTATTGTATGTCATCCGTGTTTCCCCGTAGCGTACTCCTGTTTTCTCAGCTTTCCGAACAACTTGCACCGTTTCGAACTGTCGGAGGCTTATTCTAGATCGACAAATCCTATGAGCGTGTCTTGATTTTTCATCAATCTTACTTTCATTGTCAACAGCAACGTTAGAGTCGCCTTTCCTAACCCAAACTTATCGTCATCCAACAGAACCCAGTTTTCTTTTCACTTCTTCTGTATATTAATCTTGTCAGCAATTTGGATGAATGAGATGTGAAGCGCTAATTGTGCGATAGTTTGCGCACCTACCACCCCTTACTATTTTCGGAATTGTGTGGACCATACTTTTCCGAAATTCTGATAGTACGTCGCCATTTCATAATTCTACACAGCAGTTAGAAAAGTCGTTTGGTTGCCACTCTCCCCCCTTCCCCAACGCCTTTAGAAATTCCGTGCAATGTCTTCCAGAGCTATTTAGAATTCTGACTCTAATACTGGATCCCCTATGTCTTCCTTACCGACTCCAGTTTCTTCTTCTGTCAGGCCGTGAGGCAAGTGCTCCCCCTCACAGAGGCCTTCAGTTTACCTTTTCCCACCTGATCACTCTTTTCTCTGTAGCTAACAGTGCAGTGCAATCCCCTCTGCACTCTTGATGTGACCACCCTTGCCTTTAATTTCACAGAATTTTGTTTCGACTTCTCTATATGCTGAGTCAATACTTCTGATGATGTTTGGTTTGTGGCGCGCTCAACTGCACGGTCATCAGCGCCCATACAAAGTCCCAGTATGTACCGCGTCCAATTTTTACACAGTTCGATCTAGCCACTGTGGCGAATGATGATGATGATGAAGTGATGAGGATAACACAAACAACCAGTCCCTGGGCAGAGAAAATCCCCAACACAGCCGGGAATCGAACCCAGAACACCGTAATCCAGAGGCAGCAACGCTAGCCACTAGACCACGAGCTGCGGACAGTCCTGATGATCTCCTTTTCTATTTCTTCGCATTTTTCCTGCAGCCATTTCGCCTTGAGTTCTCTGCACTTTCTGTTTACTTCTTTCCTAAGCGATTTATACTGCATTATTCATGTTTTTCCCTGAGCATTTCCTCCTTTCGTCAATCAACTGAAGCATACCTTCTGTTGCTCAGGTTTCTTCGGAGTTACCGTCATTGTACATATTTCTCTCGGTCCAACATTTATCATTACCCTTTTCAGAGATGTCCAATCGTTTTCAGTTGAACTGCGTACTGTGATATTCCTTATAACATGTAAGTAGGCTGTTTAGGTTTTTTTATTGGTAACGCCACCTCTGTATGAAAATCACTGGCTGTGCTGTGTGCAGTATGTGGCTGCCTTGCATTGTTGTAATACTTGCCATTGCAGTGTTAGGCAGCTGGCTGTGAACAGCGCGTAGCGTTGTGCAGTTGGAGGTGAGCCGCCAGCAGTGGTGGATGTGGAGAGAGAGATGGCGGAGTTTTGAAATTTGTCATGAACTGCTATATTTATATATGATGATATCGAGGTAAATACATTGTTTGTTCTCTATTAATATCTTTCATTTGCTAACTATCCCTATCAGTGGTTAGTGCCTTCCATAGTTTGAATCTTTTATTTAGCTGGCAGTAGTGGCGCTCGCTGTATTGCAGTAGCTTGAGCAGCGAAGATTTTTGTGAGGTAAGTGATTTGTGAAAGGTATAGTTTAATGTTAGTCAGGGCCATTCTTTTGTAGGGAATTTTGAAAGTCAGATTGCGTTGCGCTAACAAAATATTGTGTGTCAGTTTAAGCACAGTCTTGTATAATCGTTCAAAGGGGACGTTTCATATGTCGACCCTTAGCCTAGGATACCTCACTGGAATCTTCTGATTTTTTCTTGTAGTTTGTGTATTTAGTGTAGCTTTTGTTTATTGCTAGCGCGTAATTGTAGAGAGAATCTCCTTTGTAGTTGTAGCCTTTCATTGTTGTACAGTAAAACAGTTGTGGCATGCATATAGATTTGCACCAAGTATTTCGCAGCTACGCTTGCAATTAACTAGATATTATTTTCAGTGCTATGTTAATGTGTTCTCCTATTTTTGCACTTCAAATTGTGCTTTTCTGTGTTATCGTGTGAAATATTGTGACAATTAGGGCGTGTGAAAAACGTAACACTAGGCTCCAAACTAAACTGAGAAATAATAGTGACGACGAGCGTAGCTTATCAGCGCCGCAGTGTAATGAATTTACTAATGTTCAAACTAGTAATTTGGTAACTGTGCACAGGGAAATGGAGCGGGCGTCAAACAATGGCGTGGACAGTGAAACAATTAGTGAAGAGGGAAGCATTATCGATCGATCGGTCGGCAATAGCTCGCCTCAGGAAGCCGAAATCACACGACACGATCTCGCAAATACTGTAGACTCAGGTTTTGGATCCTCACCGTTTTCTCAAATAAGTCAAGACACATTTTCTGCTTGTCAAAATGTGAATGTTTCCGGTGCAAATTCACTGCCGAAAAGCACTGAGGAACATGTTTCAGACACCAATGCATTGTTATTACAATTAATACAACAAATGGGACAAACACAGCAAAAGCTTCAAAAGTTAGACACCACACTTGAACAAACACGTGAAGATTTAACTACTGAGTTACATAACATTGAATCGAAATGTCAAAAAGTCTGTAATGACGTAAAAACACAAATTTGTGAGCATTTTCAACCTATTTTTTCGCGGCATGAAAATGCATTACAGAATCACGAAGCAGCCATAAAAGAACTGCAAACCATTGTTCATGAAAATCATGAGACCTTGTGGGCTAAAATTGACTCAGTTGCATCTACCGACTCGGTTAAGCAACTTGCAAAAACTCAGGAAAACTTAAAGGACACAGTAGATTCGATTTCAACACAAATGGACACTCTGAAACTTGGTTCAGAAAAACACACTGAGGAAATGTGTTCACTATCGGAGAAAGTAGCCGAACTTTCGGATCAGGTCACTAACTTATCTACAAAGGTAGATGATGATCTGAATGATGCAAGACCTGTATCCTTCACTGACACAGAAGAGTATGAACAAATTAGAAAATTCAAACAGAATCAAAATCAAATCAATACACAGTACCAAAGAGAATTCCTTGAAGTACAAGATCAGCTGACTCAGGTAATACAAAAATTACGTATTTCAGAGGATACTCGCGCCCCAATACGGGAAGAGGGACACAGAAATACGGAACAGCCACAAAATAATAACACAGGGCATTTCGGAAGTTATGAAAGAAATTGGCAATGTGGACCGAATTTTGAGATGGAACGGCCGACACGACCTAACAATGACCGATATGCGACTCGCCGACATGATGATTTTGACTATAAGCTGTTCATTACTACACGTAAATTCAAAACATTTAAGAATTCTGGCAACGACATTCATCCACAAGCATGGCTCCATCAATTCTCGCATTGTTTTCCTCCCAACTGGTCGTTAGAACACAGATTAGAATTTATGTGTGGCTACTTAGAGAATGAACCAGCTGTAAGAATGCGATCGGTCATTCACGATTGCCACAGTGAAGGAGAGTTTTACCATGCCTTCCTCTCAGCATATTGGTCTCAAGCCACACAAGACCGAGTAAAACATAGCATCATAATGATGAAACGTTTCGAACAATCTGAATTTTCCAGTATTATGAAATATTTTGAAGACATGTTGCATAAGAATCAGTATCTTTCAAACCCATACAGCCCCTCAGAACTCATCCGCATTTGCTTAATCAAACTGCCTGAACATTTACGACATATTATTTTGGCAGGACGTTGCAAAGACGACATTGAAGCATTTCAGGGACTCTTACAAGAATTAGAAATTGACACTGACAATCACGGAACGCGAAACCAGGAACACAGCAATTACAGGTCACATCCGTCGCAATTCCGCGATGAAAGAAGTAATAACTTGACACGACAAGGCTATTCTCACAACACAAATAGTGACCAAAACAGACACCACCTGTATGACAACCGTTGGCAGAGTAGTAATAACTACAGGGAAAGATCACCTCTCCGTGGTAATGACTATCACAGAGACAATAAGAGAAACAGACAATATGGGAACCAAAATAAATACTATCAAGGGAGACAGAATAACTTTAGACGCAACGGACCAGCGCGCAGTTTCGATTCAGGGAGAAATTCTCCACCACATGACCGACAAACAAAAAAGTATGTAAACTACCGACAAAACGACAGACGTGAATTTCATCAGAACTGGCGGGATTCTAACAGAGCTGGGCCCTCTCGGCAAGGCGAATTTGTAGAAGTTAGGTCTCCTAATCCCAATAACAACGCGCGCCAACAAAGAAACAGACAATGACTCGCGCCGCAGGCACCCACGTGCGCCGGCTGGCTCAGAGAAAAATAACATAGACGCTAACCTTGAGAAAAATTCCAGTATTCTTTGCCGACGTATGCCGCATGACAATTGCATTCAAGTTCAAACTCTGAGTACTATGAAGAGTAAAGGTTTACACCAGGTTTCACATGTAAAACCATTTATTGAAAGATAATCTGCTTTTTAACTTAATCTTTGTCATAAAATTACTAATATGCTTTGTCAGACTTAGAATCTGTTAACATACAACAATGTTTGAAGTTAAATATCCAATCAAGAACCAAGAGAACTTATTTAAACAGAAATGACGAATGCATTGTTATAGTGAACAGACGACACAGTGTTGTATTTGTACATTCTTGCTTGTTAGTTGCACGATTACGTAACGACTATAAGGCTTACATACTTAGAACATTTACCAGTACTGCTAATGAGATTTTAATGCAACATTTTGGTTACCTGAAAATACATTCTGTATTTAAAGTACTTTCTGTGAGATACCAGATGACACAGTGGTTAGTTTATGGGACAGCTACACGATTTATATCACGACGTTACTAATGTGTGACAATTTACATTGTTGCTTTTGCGGAGTATCTGTTTTATATCTGTACAGTTTTTCTGTATTATTCTGGAAAGTAAAACATGTTTTAATAGTAACTTTTGTGATATAGCTACAATGAGACAGCCTTTTCCGTAGCACAACAATACGTTACAGCACAGTAATTTCTTCATCACAACAATAAGCGTAATAACTAAGATATCTATACGCAAAGCATTTCACTTTTGTTTATCATGAGGTAAGTACATTGACTTCTGCAGAACTTAGCTTTCGGAGGACGATAACTACGACACTTCCACAGAGATTATGTTGCGACAAGATGCACAGTTTAGCGCTACAGTACACGCATTTGAGTGATTAATCTTATACTTAAAACACTTATTTTTAAATATTTTTTGAATTACAAAGAAAGTTTTCTGTGATACATTTCATTCCATTGCTGTAATTTGTAACACCTGAGGGTATAATTACATTAATCCTCAGGGGGGTACATGCTTACTTTGTGTACCATGTGTGTGGCAACCACAAGGAACCCTAGCTAATATGGTATTTGCTTATACAACTTTACACATCGGTACCATATTTCTCTAACACACAAATTACACAGCTATCTGATCATTTAACTGAGAGATAAACATGTTTTTTACTACGTCAGTGACACATGTTTACGTAATTACACCGTTGGATAACTTCACACTTATGAAACTGTATTTTGTCTGTACTTTGTAAACTGTTCATATTTTTTCGGAATCATTGTGATACTATGAGAGCTTTGAATGATGTATTTGGTAAGGGAGCATGATTTTAAAGTACGTTTGAGGTAGATGACACTATTGAAATGAGCAGAGAATTTTTTTTTAGGTTTTGAAATTATTACAGAAAGCTACGACGTTTTTGAGATTTGACTGAGGTGTTATGATGTTATTATTACGACGACGATGTGTACTATGCTGTTGAGATATGTTTATGATCAATAAGATGAGGCTACCGTATATGAGGAATAAGAAGTATGTTGGAAACCAAGAATCATGCTTTATGAGTTATGAAATGTGCGTAAATGCGTGACTGTATCACAATGCCGGCGAAAAATTTTTGGACAACGTTATATTCATAGGATTTTCTTTCTACAGATTTGCAACGCTAATTCTTGACCTGTGAAATATTTCTATGTGAGACTGTCACTGTAGCGGAACCTGGTGTCGTAAATATTTCTGTAAGAAAGTTAAGTGACCACCTGCACGTAATGCGTCGTGGGCACGCAGCTGTGTCAAACACCTGGAGAACAAGCCATTAGGGTGTGCCTTTCCGGAAGCACAGGTAGAAAAAAAAAGAAAAAAGGCAGGCCTTTATCCTCGCCATTGACATTCCTTTAGAGAAAATATTGCAAATGCGACACCCTCATTACTTCCATTAACCTTGCTATTGACATTCCTTTGTAGAAAGCATCGCAAATATTACACGCTCATTACCTGAAAACATATGATTACTCGTACTTTGTGCTAATTACTGTAATGCTTATGATTTGATGGGAAATATTCGTACATCTGCACACCTGATTATGACAAGTGTCTTTCTACGAGAGTTGAGAGCTACTGACTTACGAAATGCCACATGACTATTGAATGATATTTTTATGCTTTGGTTTGCGTAATTGCTTATTTCATTTGACATCTGTTTTCCAGCTGTGTTGCAGCACTGGTTTTATAAAATAAAATTAAATGCATTTGCTAATGTGAACACTTTCTGTCAACAGATCTATTAAATAATAATTTTGTGATCCACATTCTTCAAAAAAGGAGCACTTGGAAAGGAAAGAACAATAAGAAGGGACTAGTAACAGTAACTGCATACATAATATTCTTTTCAAGTACATGGCAACATTTCTTTTACAATAAGTTGTTGTGGTGCACCACTTTAATTACTTAGATATTAAGATGTGAATATACATTTCCCTTATCTGGATTGTTGTTTTTACTGTAATATCTTTTCTGCTTGAGCTTTGTCATGTATAGATATAAGTTTTATATTTTTTATATTTGCTGCTGCTGTTTGCCAGGCATAGTGCTACTGAATTTTAAATTGTGTTACTCTGTTAAGCTAATTTTACTACTGACTTATTTTTCTTGCTACTGTACATTGGCTCATGTCAGTTGTAATGTTGCATTGCTTGGTAATTTATATTTACTGTAGCTTGCTTTGCAATTTTCCATTTTTTTTGCATTGCTGTTTGTGTTAATTTGTTATGTGCTGCTACATTGCCTCGTCCCTTAGTTTAGTATCTGAGCTCAGTAGATTTAAGTTAGCTTAAGAGGAGACTAACTATTATAAATTTATAAGAAATGCATTGAGAAGCTATCAGAAAATGGTCTGGCAAAATAAAAAGGATACTGTACAGTGGAGAAAAACTATTATTGACAGAGGATGTGAACAGAATACAGAAAGCAGAGAGAAAAACTATTTTTGACAGAGGATGTGAACGAAATACAGAAGGCAGGCTTAGATAGGACTTTTGGGAATAATGATGAATGAAGGGAGATCTCCAAGCAGCAAAGAAAGTTTTGTTTGCAAAATACTGCAATGAAACAAACCCTGCCCTTTCCTCTTGTGTTATTCTGCTATGTGTTTGTGTACTCTTGTATATTTGTGTTTTTCCTGTCTTTATGTGTTTAGCGGATATGAGTTACATTGTAGAATTTTTCTGATACTATGTTATTTACTTTGTAAAGATGTTAGACATTATTAATTGTTTTGTGTTAATGCTCATGTGTGAAGTTGATGTTTCGAAAGTTATTCTGATCTTCTATGTATGTACTCATGTCATAATTCCTGTAACATTGATGTATATGTTTATTTCTATTCTTTTGTAAAGCCCCTATTATCTACAAATGTTATCTGTATTATTATGTTTTTAATGATGTTTTCTGTATCATTGTAATTGTATTCTTATGTTATAAAATTGTAATTGTCACCATTCATGATATTATTAACTTGTTAGTTACATTTCACTGCACACGTTTCTGTTGGTCATAGTATATGGACAATATGTGAGAAGTTGGGACTGTTAGTGTTTGCACGTGTGTTAATAACTCAGAAAGGGACTGGATAACAGCATTGCTGGTTCTAAGGACAATTCCAAAAACTTTGTGAGTGCACAAGTGGTGGTTTATGGACTTGCTATATTATCTGCAAGACTCTTCAACGGTGATTGTGCACCTGCACAGTCACAACAGATGGCTGCTGGCTATCTCTCCAAGGACTACAGTGGGTCTGCATCTTTGATGACCCACCAGTACCATTATCTCTACAAGGACTACAGTGGGTCTGCATCTATGATGACCCACCATGCCATTATTTCTACAAGGACTGCAGTGGGTCTGCACCTCTGGTGGCCCACCAATACCGTAATCTCTACCAGGACTACAGTGGGTCTGCCCTGTGATGACCTACCTACCAATACTCTTCAAAATTTCGACTGACTCTGCTGTGGGTTTGCTCTGTTGTGGCCCATTACCTGTATGCATGTCAAGAGTCAGCACTGTCTTTCCGTTGGAAGGACAACACTACTTCTTCAAGACTGCATGGAAATCCACTACTTCCGTGTGCATTTTCTTTTACTGCTCAGACTTTGAGAAAAACACTGCTATTCTCCTGTTATGTACGATTAGGACTGTCTTTATGGACTGTGAGACAATTTTAGCTTTTGACCAACATTGTATCAATAAGTGTGCGCATTTGATTTCTTTGTTATTGTAATTATGAAAAAAAAATTTCAAATCTGTATTGGCCACTGCGCAATCCAAATTGTAAAATTTTTTGTGGGGAGCATGGGGGCTATGTAAGTAGGCTGTTTAGGTTTTTTTATTGGTAACGCCACGTCTGTATGAAAATCATTGGCTGTGCTGTGTGCAGTCTGTGGCTGCCTTGCATTGTTGTAATACTCGCCATTGTAGTGTTAGGCAGCTGGCTGTGAACAGCGCGTAGCGTTGTGCAGTTGGAGGTGAGCCGCCAGCAGTGGTGGATGTGGAGAGAGAGATGGCGGAGTTTTGAAATTTGTCATGAACTGCTATATTTATATATGATGATATCAAGGTAAATA
Organism: Schistocerca americana; assembly: GCF_021461395.2. Lineage (NCBI taxonomy): Eukaryota > Metazoa > Arthropoda > Insecta > Orthoptera > Acrididae > Schistocerca > Schistocerca americana. The sequence continues at coordinate 402,266,780 of NC_060126.1, read as the reverse complement.
CATTGTTTGTTCTCTATTAATATCTTTCATTTGCTAACTATCCCTATCAGTAGTTAGTGCCTTCCATAGTTTGAATCTTTTATTTAGCTGGCAGTAGTGGCGCTCGCTGTATTGCAGTAGCTTGAGCAGCGAAGATTTTTGTGAGGTAAGTGATTTGTGAAAGGTATAGTTTAATGTTAGTCAGGGCCATTCTTTTGTAGGGAATTTTGAAAGTCAGATTGCGTTGCGCTAACAAAATATTGTGTGTCAGTTTAAGCACAGTCTTGTATAATTGTTCAAAGGGGACGTTTCAAACAGTAACCACGACCTTAGCGAACTTCCAACGCGTCTCATCAGTCGTCAGTACTTTAGTTTCCCACGTCTTTCCATAATAATTCTTCCGTACGATTGTCTCAAACTTCAGTCTACTATTCATCATTACTAAATTATGAGCTGAGTCTATATCTGCTCCTGATTATACCTTAGAGTCAATATCTGGTTTCGGAATTCTGTCTGACGATGTTGTAATCCAACTGGAATCTCACCGTGTCTCCGGGTCTTTTCCAAGTGTACCACCTCCTGTTGTGCGTTTTCAACAGAGTATTCCTTCCCCTACAACCAGGTTCTAATCTCCCTTGATTATTAGATTTCATCTATCTTTATACTGAATTTCCTGTTCAGTGTCCTCATGTACACTACTGGCCATTAAAATTGCTACACCACGAAGATGACGTGCTACAGACGCGAAATTTAACCGACAGGAAGAAGATGCTGTGATATGCTAATGATTAGCTTTTCAAAGCATTCACACAAGGTTGGCGCCGGTGGCGACACCTACAACGTGCTGACATGAGGAAGTTTCCAACAGATTTCTCATAAACAAACAGCAGTTAACCGGCGTTGCCTGGTGAAACGTTGTTGTGATGCCTCGTGTAAGGAGGACAAATGCGTACCATCACGTTTCAGACTTTGATAAAGGTCGGATTGTAACCTATCGCGATTGCGTTTTATCGTATCGCGACATTGCTGCTCTCGTTGGTCGAGATCCAACGACTGCTAGCAGAATATGGAATCGGTGGGTTCAGGAGGGTAATACGGAGCGCCGTGCTAGATCACAACGGCCATGGCTGCGGTTACCCTTGACGATGCATCACAGACAGGAGCGCCTGCGATGGTGTAATGAACGACGAACCTGGCTGCACGAATGGCAAAACGTCTTTTTTCGGATGAATCCAGGTTCTGTTTACAGCATCATGATGGTCGTATCCGTGTTTGGTGACATCACGGTGAACGCACATTGGAAGCGTGTATTTGTCATCGCCATACTGGCGTATCACCTAGCGAGATGACGGTATGGGGTGCCATTGGTTCCACGTCTTGGTCACCTCTTGTTCGCATTGACGGCACTTTGAACAGTGGACGTTACATTTCAGAAGTGTTACGACTCGTGGCTGTACCCTTCATTCGATCCCTGCGAAATCCTACATTTCAGCAGGATAATGCACGACCGCATGTTGCAGGTCCGGTACGGGCCTTTCTGGATACAGAAAATGTTCGACTGCTGCCGTGGCCAGCACATTATCCAGATCTCTTACCAATTGAAATCGTCTGGTCAATGGTGGCCGAGCAACTGGCTCATCACAATACGCCAGCCACTACTCTTGATGAACTGTGGTATCGCGTTGAAGATGCATGGGCAACTGTACTTGTACACGCCATCCAAGCTCTGTTTGACTCAATGGCCAGGCGTATCAAGGCCGTTATTACGGCCAGAGGTGATTGTTCTGGGTACTGATTTCTCAGGATCTATGCACGCGTGAAAATGCAATCATATGTCAGTTGTAGTATAATATATTGTCCAATGAATACCCGTTTATAATCTGCATTTCTTCTTGGTGTAGCAATTGTTATGGGCAGTATATTTTCTCAAATTCTTCCGTTTGCGACGTTGCCATGTATACCTGAACTATCGCTGTAGGCGTTGTCGGCGTTGCCAAATATGATAAACACAAACCTACTGTGTCGTCCGAACAAGACACAACCAGGGCAGAAGCACCACGGGTCTAACATGGGGGCTGGTGCCAGTGCCATAGAGACTCGCCACCTGCGCTAGTTCGACCAGCGGCACGGGCGGCGCTGAGGATGAAGATATCGACTTACCCTCGGCCAATTCCAGGACGAGTACAATCGGCAAATGACAGGACGTCAGTGGAGAGAAGCCTACTCAGAAGAGCAGTTCTCGCCCACTTGATTATACACTCCTGGAAATTGAAATAAGAACACCGTGAATTCATTGTCCCAGGAAGGGGAAACTTTATTGACACATTCCTGGGGTCAGATACATCACATGATCACACTGACAGAACCACAGGCAGAGTATGCACAATGTCGGCAGTAGTACAGTGTATATCCACCTTTCGCAGCAATGCAGGCTGCTATTCTCCCATGGAGACGATCGTAGAGATGCTGTATGTAGACCTGTGGAACGGCTTGCCGTGCCATTTCCACCTGGCGCCTCAGTTGGACCAGCGTTCGTGCTGGACGTGCAGACCGCGTGAGACGACGCTTCATCCAGTCCCAAACATGCTCGCCGGCCGCGGTGGTCTAGCGGTTCTAGGCGCGCAGTCCGGAACCGCACGACTGCTACGGTCGAAGGTTCGAATCCTGCCTCGGGCATGGATGTGTGTGATGTCCTTAGGTTAGTTAGGTTTAAGTAGTTCTAAGTTCTAGGGGACTGATGACCACAGTAGTTAAGTCCCATAGTGCTCAGAGCCATAGCCAAACATGCTCAATGGGGGACAGATCCGGAGATCTTGCTGGCCAGGGTAGTTGACTTACACCTTCTAGAGCACGTTGGGTGGCACGGGATACATGCGGACGTGCATTGTCCTGTTGGAACAGCAAGTTCCCTTGCCGGTCTAGGAATGGTAGAACGATGGGTTCGATGACGGTTTGGATGTACCGTGCACTATTCAGTGTCCCCTCGACGATCACCAGTGGTGTACGGCCAGTGTAGGAGATCGCTCCCCACACCATGATGCCAGGTGTTGGCCCTGTGTGCCTCGGTCGTATGCAGTCCTGATTGTGGCGCTCACCTGCACGGCGCCAAACACGCATACGACCATCATTGGCACCAAGGCAGAAGCGACTCTCATCGCTGAAGCCGACACGTCTCCATTCGTCCCTCCATTCACGCCTGTCGCGACACCACTGGAGGCGGGCTGCACGATGTTGGGGCGTGAGCGGAAGACGGCCTAACGGTGTGCGGGACCGTAGCCCAGCTTCATGGAGACGGTTGCGAATGGTCCTCGCCGATGCCCCAGGAGCAACAGTGTCCCTAATTTGCTGGGAAGTGGCGGTGCGGTCCCCTACGGCACTGCGTAGGATCCTACGGTCTTGGCGTGCATCCGTGCGTCGCTGCGGTCCGGTCCCAGGTCGACGGGCACGTGCACCTTCCGCCGACCACTGGCGACAACATCGATGTACTGTGGAGACCTCACGCCCCACGTGTTGAGCAATTCGGCGGTACGTCCACCCGGCCTCCCGCATGCCCACTATATGCCCTCGCTCAAAGTCCGTCAGCTGCACATACGGTTCACGTCCACGCTGTCGCGGCATGCTACCAGTGTTAAAGACTGCGATGGAGCTCCGTATGCCACGGCAAACTGGCTGACACTGACGGCGGCGGTGCACAAATGCTGCGCAGCTAGCGCCATTCGACGGCCAACACCGCGGTTCCTGGTGTGTCCGCTGTGCCGTGCGTGTGATCATTGCTTGTACAGCCCTCTCGCAGTGTCCGGAGCAAGTATGGTGGGTCTGACACACCGGTGTCAATGTGTTCTTTTTTCCGTTTCCAGGAGTGTATGTAAATGCGTGACTAGGGCCTCCCGTCGGGTAGACCGTTCGCCGGGTGCAAGTCTTTAGATTTGACGCCACTTCGGCGACTAGTGCGTCGATGGTGATCAAATGACGATGATTAGGACAACGGAACACCCAGTCCTTGAGCGGAGAAAATCTCCGACCCAGCCGGGAATCGAACGCGGAGCCTGAGGATTGACATTCTGTCGCGCTGACCACTCAGCTACCGGGGGCGGACTGACTTACAAAGGGACCCTCCATATTGTAAATCACGGAATTTTATGCGTCTCAAATATGTTGCAGAGGCACTTACCCTGAGTACCTGGCTATTCCGTTTTTTAGCGACGGGCCTTGGTTTGTGAGAAAATCGATTTAGAAGTTCATTGCGTGCTTTGTATACCCATAATAATACACATAATCCGAGCAAGTCAGCGTAGTGCAGTGGTAAAGGTTTAGGGCTACCGCGATGGAGGTACCGTGTTCGAGACCTGCTCGTTTTTTTTATTTCAAAGAATATCAACAAACAGTGTAAGGTGTGCGAAGTTATGAAGATGGTCGAAATATGTGTAATGTTACAGGTATCTAAAGCTCGCAATGAACTTCAACATCAATTTTCTCAAAAACTAAGGCCCGTCACTAAAAAAAAAAAAAAAAAAAAAAAAAAAAAAAAAAAAAAAAAAAACAAAAACAAAAAAACCGGATAGCCAGGTACTCAGGATAAGTGCCTCTACAACATATTTGAAGCGCATCAAAATCCGTGATTTACAATATGGAGGGTCCCCTTGTTACACAGAGATCGTCGTTTAGTGAACTCTTAGAAGTGAACTGACAGTTGTTGTAAATTACATTTGCTATGTACTGTGAAGTTTACCTACGATTATTTGCACTTTGCCGTTGAGGGAGTTTGTGTTATATTACAAGCTATGTTGCAGACTTCACCTATCACTGAAATGTTCACAGTGGCTCACTTTCCCATCTACTTTCCTATTCATAATGAATCATACTTCCGTCATACGATCTACTGCTGGTGTTGCGATTGCGCTGTATTAATTTGACCAGAAATTCTTATCCGCTCTCCTCTTCGCTTCATTGGCCCCCACATAGCTAGTTAGAGTCTTTACATTTCCCTTTTCAGATTTTCTACCTTCAAACTTCTGACTTTCTAACTTCCGATTCGTAGAAAGTTATCCCTTCGTTGATTATTCCATCTTTCTCTCACTGTCACCTCACCCTTGGCACTCGTCTCCCGGGAATAATTCGAAAACTTTTCCCAGTGAGGAGATCCAATTACAGCCAACATGTCCTGTGGATACAGACGTTTTGTGTCTTAAACGCTGTGGTTTCCATTGCCTTTTGCATCCTCACGCCGTTGATCATTGCTGATTCTTCCTTCTGTTAGGGTCAGTTTCCCACCCAAGGGGGAGAGAGTGCCCCGAGCCTCTGTCCGCTCATCTGCCCTCTCTTCCAAGGTCACTGGCAGAACGAGGCTGACTTCTTGCGCCGGAAGTCTTCGGTCACCACTCAAGATGGTTTCAAAATTTGAGCAGTAGCAGGTTTCGAACTCGGGACCCAGGAATTTTTTCAAAAAATGGTTCGAATGGCTCTGCGCACTATGGGACTTAACATCTGAGGTCATCAGTCCCCAAGAACTTAGAACTACTTAAACCTAACTAACCTAAGGACGTCACGCACATCCATGCCCGAGGCGGGATTCGAACCTGCGACCGCAGCAGTCGCGCAGACCCGAACTGAAGCGCCTAGAACCGCTCGGCCACCGCGGCCTTTGCTACTTACATTCCTTTAAACAGCTACCATGCACTGACCAGCACCAAACTTTGGCTGGAGACGACTCCCTCCCTATCGGCCCGGACCACACCACTCTTCCCATAACAGTCCGCAACAGAATGTAAACTGACAGTGGAGGGGGAGGAAGCAAAGGAAAGGGTAGGAACTAATGATATCAGATACATTGAGATTTTATGCGTAATCAGCGCTGACGATAGAAAAATGTGTCCCGGATCGGGACTCGAACCCAGAACCTCCTGTTTGCTATGCAGTTGCGTTAACCAGTGCGCCACTTTTTTATTGTCATATGTTGTACATACAGTTTATTTAACCACATATCACTTTCTAAAGTAACTCTATTCTGTCGGCACTGGGTCACGGTGTTTATCGGACTTTCTCGGTGCGCTCCACGGCCTACTGACATTCTCAGCTAGCGCCACCTATCTGCAGTCCCTGTACATGTCCTCCATGCACGCTAATTTTAGATTCCCGCAGGAGGTCGAGCGTATGTGTGCATCTACAGTGAAAGTTGGGGATTCATTGCTCATCGAGGCCAGTCAATTATGTGACCGTATGGTGTCTTTTCTTTCGGATATGTTCGAAAGTACAAATGTTACAGTCAAAACTCGTTTTTAGTTAGAGCGCGTTCTTACTAGTTGAAACTAGTTTATACTGAGCCACTTCGTCAAAACGCGTTTTGCGTAGTTAAAACTAGTTTTAACCGACTTTCGCTTTTGACCAGCAGTAAATTCTAGATGTAACTGAGGCTATCAGTACTAACTAGTTTCAACTAGTAAGAACGCGTTCTAACTGTACTAGACAGAACTAGTTCTAACTAAATTTATTTAGGGGCGAATGTTAAAATTAAGAGCAATTACGTGTTGACTGAAATAAAAACAGCATTTTTGTATTTCACAGGAGAGCTTCTGTGAAGTTTGGAAAGTAGGAGGCGAGGTACTGCCGGAAGTAAAAGTGAGAGGACGGGCCGTGAATCGTGCTTGGGTAGCTCAGCACTTCCCCGCGAACGGCTAAGGTCCCGAGTTCGAGTCTCGGTCCAGCACACAGTTTTAATCTGCCAGGAAGTAGCATTGTTGTATTGTGCAATGCAATATTTGAGAATATTGATCATACATCTGTGTCATTCATATTAACTACAGTAATACAAAAATAACCGTACACTGAAGAAACATTTTAAGGAACATTACAGAGCCATATTAACAGTATTAGTTACGAAAGTCTAAGCAAAACAATCATACACTAAAAGTGTATTAATTACTCATACATTTGACAAAAGTTGCTACAATCTTAATAAAAGAGAAACGCACCAAAAAAATTTAACAATTAAATTTTGATTATTTGTTATTGAAAGGCAATCTGTCGTGACATTTTGAATTACAAAGATTTCCTTTTTCCTACAAAAGCATCTTTTTGAAATATATGCCTTCTTACACATACAGTGAACAAATCCTTGTCCTGCTCCTAAGGCTGCCACCTTGGCAGCAGTTCTTAATGATACCTTTGTCTGTGGCACATCTTCCAGCAGCAAGAATTTATCTTTGGACACGTCGAATTCGGTTCTGGAAGAGAACTTTTAATTAGCTTGTTTGAAAGGCGATTAGGTACTTAATATATATTATAAAATATATTACAATGTAAGTATTAAAACTTAAAATATTAATTGATTACCCGAATAGTTAGCAACGTTTTCAGAGCATTAAATCAATGAAGTAATGAATATGTCTGACATTTGTCCTTAATTATTGAAATCAATTCAGAAGTAGATACCTGCAATACAATTTGTCGAGTATCCCATATTTCGTTCCGGTCTTGTGCAAGCTCTGTTCATCTTTCTGAAGAACAACTCCAATAATATTGGGGAGATCTGCTTTTGCTCTGTCGATAACAGTAATCGTTATAATTATATTGTCACTGATTTCTACAGTGGCATGTACTGAATCTGAAGCCATCTTCATTCTTTTGGCCTGTTTCGTCAGGTTTTCATGAGCGTTTTCTCTAGCTGTTCGTATTTGAGATTGTTGTTCCGTAATAGCTTCAGCTTCTGGATCTTCGTGACAAGCTGGAGTTATTTCAGGCTCTGCACTCGTACTAGATACGGCTTCTGGATCTTCTTGATTGGATGCTGCTGTTGTTGGAGACTTTATACTTTTACTATTCAAAGTTTCTGCATCTTGTTGCTCTTAATTTTAATATTTGCCCCTAAATACATTTAGCGAGGACTAGCTCTGTATAGCTTAGTTAGAACGCGTTCTTACTAGTTGAAACTAGTTGTTACTGACAGCCTTAGTTACAACTAGAATTTACTGCTGATCAAAAGCGAAAGTCATTTAAAACTAGTTTCAAGTAGGTAAAACGCGTTTTGACGAAGTGGCTCAGTATAAACTAGTTTTAACTAGTAAGAACGCGTTCTAACTAAAAACGGGTTTTGACTATCACACAGACACCGCTCATTTACATAACAGCAACAGAATTCCCAGAATCCAACGTCACGGCGTTCAGCTATCTAAAAAACGCTACATGAAAGGATGCCGCTCCATTGTGACGGGTCACAATTGTTGATACGTTCCCAGAATAAAACTGTCACCCTGCAGCGAAGTGTGCGCTGATAGGAAAGCTCCTGGCAGACTAAAACCGGGTGCCGGGCCGAGACTCGAACAAGGGACCTTTGCCGTTCGTGGGCAAGTGCTCTACCGACTGAGCTACCCAAGCACGACTCACGACACATCCTCAAAGCTTTACTTCCACCAGTACCTCTTCTCCTACCTTCCAGACTTCACAGAAGCTCTCCTTCGTAACGTGCAGAACTAGCACTCCTGGCAGAAACTAGCGCTGCTTTCTTCCAGGAGCGCTACTTCCTTTACCACTGCTACTCGTTTCGTTTCCTGTTCCACTCGCAAATACAGCGGCAGAAAAACGACTGTCTGTATGCCTCCGTATGAGCACTACTTTCTCGTATATTATCTTCGTGGTCCTTACGCGAAACGTCGACGGTTGTTCGTTCTCCAGTCAGCTTCGAATATTGGTTCTCTAAATTTTCTCAATAGTGAAAGAAATCCGCCTTCCCTCCAGGGATTTCCATTTCAATTCCCGAAGCATCTCCGTAACACTGGCCTGTTGATCAAACCTACCGCTAATAAATCTTGGATGTTGTTGTTGTTGTTGTGGTATTCAGTCCTGAGACTGGTTTGATGCAGCTCTCCATGCTACTCTATCCTGTGCAAGCTTTTTCATCTCCCAGTACCTGCTGCAACCTACATCCTTCTGAATCTGCTTAGTGTATTCATCTCTTGGTCTCCCTCTACGATTTTTACCCTCCACGCTGCCCTCCAATACTAAATTGGTGATCCCTTGATGCCTCACAACATGTCCTACCAACCGATCCCTTCTTCTGGTCAAGTTGTGCCACAAACTTCTCTTCTCCCCAATCCTATTCAATACTTCCTCATTAGTTATGTGATCTACCCATCTAATCTTCAGCATTCTTCTGTAGCACCACATTTCGAAAGCTTCTATTCTCTTCTTGTCCAAACTATTTATCGTCCATGTTTCACTTCCATACATGGCTACACTCCATACAAATACTTTCAGAAATGACTTCCTGACATTTAAATCTATACTCGATGTTAACAAATTTCTCTTCTTCAGAAACGCCTTCCTTGCCATTGCCAGTCTACATTTTATATCCTCTCTACTTCGACCATCATCAGTTATTTTGCTCCCCAAATAGCAAAACTCCTTTACTACTTTAAGTGCCTCATTTCCTAATCTAATTCCCTCAGCATCACCCGACTTAATTAGACTACATTCCATTATCCTTGTTTTGCTTTTGTTGATGTTCATCTTATATCCTCCTTTCAAGACACTGACCATTCCATTCAACTGCTCTTCCAAGTCCTTTGCTGTCTCTGACAGAATTACAATGTCATCGGCGAACCTCAAAGTTTTTATTTCTTCTTCATGAATTTTAATAGCTAATCCGAATTTTTCTTTTGTTTCCTTTACTGCCTGCTCAATATACAGATTGAACAACATCGGGGAGAGGCTACAACACTGTCTCACTCCTTTCCCAACCGCTGCTTCCCTTTCATGCCCCTCGACGTTTATAACTGCCATCTGGTTTCTGTACAAATTGTAAATAGCCTTTCGCTCCCTGTATTTTACCCCTGCCACCTTCAGAATTTGAAAGAGAGTATTCCAGTCAACATTGTCAAAAACTTTCTCTAAGTCTACAAATGCTAGAAATGTAGGTTTGCCGTTCCTTAATCTTTCTTCTAAGATAAGTCGTAAGGTCAGTATTGCCTCACGTGTTCCAGTGTTTCTACGGAATCCAAACTGATCTTCCCCGAGGTTGGCTTCTACTAGTTTTTCCTTTCGTCTGTAAAGAATTCGTGTTAGTATGTCACCCTTTTATCCGACCTGATATGGATCCTAAACAGTCAAGCAGTACTCAAGAATACGTCGCACTAGCGTCTTGCACGCGGTCTCGTTTACAGATGACCCACACTTCCCCAAAACTTTCCCAATAAACCGAACCTGACCGCAGCTAACACCTGGTTTAAGAGTCATGAAAGAAGGGTGTATATGTAGAAGAGGCCTGGAGACACTGTAAGGTTTCAGATAGATTATATAATGGTAAGACATAGGTTTAGGAACCAGGTCTTAAATTGTAAGATATTTCCAGGGGCAGATGTCGACTCTACCACGATCTATTTGTTATGAACTGTAGAGTAAAACTGAAGAAACAGCAAAGAGGTGGGAATTTAAGGAGATGGGACCTGGATAAACTGAAAGAACCAGAGGTTGTAGAGAGTTTCAGAGAGAGCATTAGGGAACGATTGACAGGAATAGGGGAAAGAAATACGGTAGAAGAAGAACGGGTAGCTTCGAGTGATGAAATAGTGAAGGCAGCAGAGGATCAAGTAGGTAAAAAGCCGAGGTCTAGTAGAAATCCTTGGGGAACAGAAGACATACTGAATGTAATTGATGAAGTAGGTAAAAAACCGAGGGCTAGTAGAAATCCTTGGCTAACAGAAGACAAATTGAATGTAATTGATGCAGTCAATGAAGCAGGCAAAAAGAAATACAAACGTCTCAAAAATGAGATCGACAGAAAGTGCAAAATGGCTAAGCAGGAGTGGCTAGAGGACAAATTTAAGGATGTAGAGACATATATCACTAGGTGTAAGATAGATACTGCCTACAGGAAAAGTTAAGAGACCTTTGGAGAAAAAAGAACCACTGGCATGAATATCAAGAGCTCAGATGGAAAACCAGTTCTAAGCAAAAGAAGAGATAGCAGAAAGGTGGAAGGAGTATATAGAGGGTCTATGCAAGGGCGATGTACTGGAGGGTAATGTTATGGAAATGGAAGAGGACGAAAGTGAAGATGAGATAGGAGATTTGATGCTGCGTGAAGAATTGACATAGCACTGAAAGATCTTAGTCGAAACAAGGCCCGGAGTAGACAACATTGCGTTAGAACTACTGATAGCCTTGGTAGAGCCAGCCATGACAAAACTGTTCCAAGTGGTGCGAGAGATGTATGAGACAGGCGAAATACTCTCAGACTTCAAGAGGAATGCAGTAACCATAATTCCAAAGAAAGAGTTGCTGACAGGTGTAAAAATTACCCAACTATCAGCTTAAGAAGTCACGGCTGCAAAATACTAACACGAATTCCTTACAGAAGAATAGATGAACTGGTAGAGCCGGCCTCAGTGAAGATCATTTTGCATTCCGCAGATATGTAGGAACACTCGAGGCAATGCTAACTCTACGACTTATCTTAGAAGACGGGTTCAGGAAAGGCGAACCCATTTTATAGCATTTGTAGACTTAGAGAAAGCCTTAGACAATGTTGACTGGAATATTCTCTTTCAAATTCTGAAGGTGTGAGGGATAAAATACAGGGAGCGAAAGGCTATTTACAATTTGTACAGAAACCAGATGACAATTATAAGAGTTGAGGGGCACGAAAGGGAAGCAGTGGTTGAGAAGGTAGTGTTGTAGCTTATTCCCTATGTTATTCAGTCTGTATATTAAGCAAGCAGTGAAGGAAACAAAAGAAAAATTTGGAGTAGGAATTAAAATCCAGGGATAAGAAATAAAAGATTTATTTCTCGATAGCTTGACATTTCTTTCTGCAGCCACTGCGCTATTGCTTCCATGAGCTTCCTAATTATTTCAGCCGTAAGTGACTTTAACACTTGTTGAGAAACAATTGGCGTCAGCTAAGGGACTTTCAGTTTTAGTCTGTGGCATTCGGCTCTTCCCACGCCCCGGAGGCCAGGCTGCGGCCGTGTTTGGTAAACAGCGCAGCGTAGTTGTGCCACAGAGTCCTTGGACGGGCTCACTGCTCTCTTTGTGGTCCGACTCTGCAATTTGGCGGGCAGCAGGTTCCTCCAAGGACACCGGCTCCCACCTCACCTTAACTCGCCCCGCCTTTATCTCCGCCGTGCTTTTGTCTGGCTTGATAGCGGGCGCACAGACAATAACCTGCTCACGACGCGGCTGCGAGAACTGAAGGCAAGGCCAACGGTCCTCCGTGATTAAAACCGGCAGCGTATGTGGCTATAGAACTAATATACAGGGTGTCACAAAAGGGTACGGCCAAACTTTCAGGAAACATTCCTCACACACAAATAAAGAAAAGATGTTATGTGGACATGTGCCCGGAAACGCTTAATTTCCATGTTTCAGCTCATTTTAGTTTCGTCAGTATGTATTGTACTTCCTCAATTCACCGCCAGTTGGCCCAATTGAAGGAAGGTAGTGTTGACTTCGGTGTTTGTGGCGACATGCGACTCATTGCTCTACAGTACTAGCATCAAGCACATCAGTACGTAGCATCAACAGGTTAGTGTTGATCACGAACGTGGTTTTGCAGTCAGTGCAATGTTTACAAATGCGGAGTTGGCAGATGCCGATTTGATGTATGGATTAGCACGGGGCAATAACCGTGGCACGGTACGTTTGTATCGAGACAGATTTCCAGAACGAAGGTGTCCCGACAGGACGACGTACGAAGCAACTGATCGGCGTCTTAGGGAGCATGGAACATTCCAGACTATGACTCGCGCTGGGGAAGACCTTGAACGACGAGGACACCTGCAATGGACAAGGCAATTCTTCGTGCAGTTGACGATAACCCTAATGTCAGCGCCAGAGAAGTTGCTGCTGTACAAGGTAACGTTGACCACGTCACTGTACGGGGAGTGCTACGGGAGACCCAGTTGTTTCCGTACCGTGTACAGCGTGTGCAGGCACTATCAGCAGCTGATTGGCCTCCACGGGTACACTTCTGCGAACGGTTCATCCAACAATGTGTCGATCCTCATTTTCACAATCAACATGTGTGGGCTGACGAGAATCCCCACGCAATTGTGCAATCACGTCATCAACACAGATTTTCTGTAAACGTTTGGGCAGGCATTGTTGGTGATGTCTTAATTGGGTCCCATGTTCTTCCACCTACGCTCAATGGAGCACGTTATCATGATTTCTTACGGGATACTCTACCTGTGCTGCTAGAACATGTGCCTTTACGACACAACATGTGGTTCATGCACGATGGAGCTCCTGCACATTTCAGTCGAAGTTTTCGTACGCTTCTCAACAACAGATTCGGTGACCGATGGATTGGTTGAGGTGGACCAATTCCATGGCCTCCACGCTCTCCTGACCTCAACCCTCTTGACTTTCGTTTATGGGGGCATTTGAAAGCTCTTGTCTACGCAACCCCGGTACCAAATGTAGAGACTCTTCGTGCTCGTATTGTGGACGGCTGTGATACAATACGCCATTCTCCAGGGCTGCATCAGCGCATCAGGGATTCCATGCGACGGAGGGTGGATCCATGCATCCTCGCTAACGGAGGACATTTTGAACATTTCCTGTAACGAAGTGTTTGAAGTCACGTTGGTACTTTCTGTTGCTGTGTGTTTCCATTCCATGATTTATGTGATTTGAAGAGACGTAACAAAATGAGCTCTAACAAGGAAAGTAAGCGTTTCCGGACCCATGTCCACATAACATATTTTCTTTCTTTGTGTGTGAGGAATGTTTCCTGAAAGTTTGGCCGTACCTTTTCGTAACACCCTGTATACACAAACAGCGGGACTAATTAGTATGTTCGAAGTGCTGACATTTTCTTGTCTAACTCATTTGACTGTGTGAATCACAGCATTCATAAAAAACTTCCTGGCAGATTAAAACCGTGTACCGGGCCGGAACTCGAACTCGGTACCTTTGCTTTCCGCGGTCAAGTGCGTACTCCGCTGCAGAGTGAAAGTTACATTATGGGCACAATGTTCTTGTAGATAAAATGAAGTTTAATGGGATTGATGGTATAGCCAATCAATGAATAATGCCATATCCAAGCAAAAGAATTCAGAAACTTGTACTTCGCAATTGAACCAATACAGTTTGGTGACGTAATTGTGACTTGGGAGAAATGACATATTTCCCGAAATTTCAATCTTAGATCACTATTGTTCCTCATGTCTGTGTACGACCTTCCATCTAATATACAACAAGCAGAATGAGTTCCTTTTTCAGATAACACTAGTTTGTAATCAATCCAAGCATACAGACAAAAACAGAAGAAATGATAAACAATGTTCGAGTATCTCTGACTGGTTTTCTACAAATGGTCTCGCCATATTTTTTTTTTTTTACTCTGTTCAGTTCTCCACGTCTAGGGGTACTACGCGAATGATACGTGTAACACAGGGCGCTGAAGTAACAAATTGGGAGGAAACTTCAAAATCCTTAGGTTCTATACTGATGAGAATTTAAACTGAAAAAAGCACATTTTGTAATTCCTGAAACAACTTAGTTCAGTCACATTTCCACTTAATATCATTCCAAAATTTGGGCAGAGACAATCAGCTAGGTGACATATCTTGGCCGGCCGCTATGGGCGAGCGGTTCTAAGCGCTTTAGTCCGGTACTGCGCTGCTGCTACGGTCGCAGGTTCGAATCCTGCCTCGGGCATGGAAGTGTGTGATGTCCTTAGGTTAGTTAGGTTTAAGTAATTCTAAGTCTAGGTGGTTAGAGTCATTCGTACTATTTGACATATTTTGCATACATTCATTTAATTATGTCATATGTAATAATGTTTCTACGGCGCTGCAGTCATGGACTGTGCGGCTGGTCCCGGCGGAGGTTCGAGTCCTCCCTCGGGCGTGGGTGTGTGTGTTTGTCCTTAGGATAATTGAGGTTAAGTATTGTGTAAGTTTAGCGACTGACGACCTTAGCAGTTAAGTCCCATAAGATTTCAGACACATTTGATTTGAATAATGTTCTGGGGTAACTCATCTTTAAGAAAGAAAACCTTCATTGCGCAAAAACGTGCTGTGAGAGTAGTATATGGGCCTCACCCACCGTCATCTTGTAGAATCTGTTTAAGGAGTTGGACATTCTGACTACCGCTTCGTAGTGTATTTATTCCACCATGAAACTTATTGTAAATAATTCACTAAAGCGAAAAACGAACAGTGATTTACATCATTGCAATATCAGAAAGGAAAATGACATTCATAACTCCACGTTAAGATTATTTTTAGCACAAAAGGGGTGCGCGATGCTGCAACAAAAGTTTCTGATCACTTACCCAGTTACATAAAATGACTGACAGAGAGCAACGTAAAATTTTGAAACAATTCAAAAATTTTCTCCTTCGCTTATTTTCCTGTTACATAGTAGAGTTTCTGTTATTGTAATGTGTAATAGGTGGCAGTTTGAAATTGCTATCATGAGAACATCGCTTAACAATGAGCTGTCTCAATCGTGGATCGACAGTAAGGGATGTAAGGATCTCGAATTCCGTCTGCAGTCTCCAGTGTGTGATTATTTTTTGAGGTCGTTTGTGAAAAATCTCCCTCTATGCACCGCCATTTGCAACAGCTTTGGGTGAAGCGCAAAGTTGCAAAGCAACAGCAGTTAATGCAGGAATTCCAGAAATGTTGGCGAAAATATGACATGATTTTATCGTTTGGATACTAGATGTGCGTCCAGTTAAGCACACATTGAATAGTAGTGATGTTACTGTTGTGGCCTTCAGTCCAGAGAAGCGTTTGATGCAGCTCTCCGTGCTGCTCTATCCTGTAAAAGCCTCTTCATCTTCGAATAACTACTGCATGTTATATCCTTCTGAATCTGCTTAGTGTAATCATCTCTTAGTCTCCCTCTACGATTTTTACCCTCCACGTTTCCCTCCAACTAAACTGGTCATCTCTTGATGCCTCAGAACGTGTCCTACCAATCGATCCTTCTTCTAATCAGGTTGTGCCACAAATTCCTCTCCTCCCCAGTTCTGTTCAGTACCTCCTAATTAGTTACGTGATCTACCACTCCAAGCTTCAGCATTTTGCCGACTGTCGGCAAGTGATGGCTGAAGTGATCATTGTAGCAAATATCCACCAATACCAGCACTGCTGGCCCCTGTTTTGAACACCCAACCCAGGCAGATTGTTCCTACACGGCGGCCAGGGGCCTAAAGATGGCGTAGGAAAACGCTGAAAATGGTTGCCAAGTACACTGCTGGCCACCGTAAATGCAACACCCTGAAGGAAGCATCCGAATCAAGTGAAATTTACACCATGGGTTTGTAGCGATGAGATATGCAACTAATTACAATTTCAGCGCAGACGCACATCACGCGCGTCTGTGGCGCCACCTCATAGCGCCATTTAAGGCTTGGCGATTTCGACGAGTGTACGTTCGGCACGTGTGTTTACCTTGTGGTTGTTTCACAAGACGATCAGTTATGCCTCGTAGACAACAGCGACCATCGTTTGATCAAGTATCCGAGTTCGACAGAGGAAGGGTAGTGGCTTACCGAGATTGTGGATTATCATACAGAGAAATCGCTAGTCGTGTTGGACGAAACCAAACAACTGTAATGCGGATATGTGACCGTTGGATGCAGGAGGGTACGACGGACCGACGTGGTCGATCGCATTCACCTCGGTGCACCACTGCACGTGCTGATAGGCAAATTGTGCGCATGGCAGTGACGGATCGCTCAGTGACATCCCGAACCATACCACAGCACATTGCGTCTGTAACGCATCATCCAGTGTCTGCGTGTACCATTCGACGCCGTTTACAGCAGAGTGGTCTGTCCGCAAGACGTCCATTGCTTCGTCTACCATTGACGCAGAACCACAGACGTCTCCGTCGCCAATGGTGTGATGACAGACGGATGTGGACGGCAGATTGGAATAACGTTGTCTTTACTGACGAGGCACGCTTCTGTCTGCAGCACCACGATGGTCGGATTCGAGTGTGGAGACACCGTGGAGAGAGGATGCTGGACAGCTGCATTATGCACCGCCACACTGGTCTTGCACCGGGTATTATGGTATGGGGCGGTATTGGATATTACTCTCGCACGCCTCTAGTACGCATTGCCGGTACTTTAAGTAGCCGGCGCTACATATCCGAGGTGCTGGAGCCAGTTGTCCTTCCTTACCTTGAGGGCTCGGCCACAGCCATATTTCAACAGGATAATGCGCGACCACACGTGGCACGCATTGTCCAAAGGTTCTTCGTCAATAACCAGATTGAAGTGCTTCCCTGGCCGGCTCGCTCTCCGGATCTTTCGCCGATAGAAAACATGTGGTCCATGGTTGCTCAACGGGTGACCCAGATTACATCCCCAGCTGCCACACCAGATGATCTTTGGCAACGTGTGGAAGCTGCTTGGGCTGCTGTACCCCAGGAACACATCCAACGTCTCTTTGACTCAATGCCGAGACGTGTGGCAGCGGTGATCTCCAACAATGGCGGCTACTCTGGCTACTGATTCTGGCAGGAACCACATGTCACAGACGTCTGTAAACGTAATCATTTGATACTTGGTCAACATGTTATCTACAAAATAAATTTTGTTGTGCTACCTCTTGTCTTTCTTGGTGTTGCATTTACGGTGGCCAGCAGTGTACAATAAGGTTGAAAATTGAACAGCCGAGTCCCGCAACCATTTCTAAAACGATGGACATACAGAGACTAAATACCGTTGTGGTCTACCTTTGGGACGCAGTACGATAGCTATTGTGCGTAGCATAAATTCTAAAAATCTGTAGTGGGTTTCCGGACTTAGATGGCACCAGATGTCTACGTGCAAGTCTTGCAGTTCCTGTAAATTGCGGGCAGGTTGTTCGTTGACGCAGAGCAGATGCTGACTATGTCGCATATGGGTTCCATCTGGTTCCAGTCAGGCGAATTTGGTGGCCAAGACAAAAGCAAGTTACACTAAGTCACATGTTGCAGAGAGTAAGGTCCCACTTAACAAGAGTGGTACGCGATGACAGACATATGAGGGGTGTTCAATAAGTGGTGCAACTAACTTTTTTTCTCGGCCAGTTTAGATTGATAATTTGCGGAATTTGTTGTTGGACGTGGAAAATCCCCGCTCCGGGCCCTATAGCTTCACGAAGCTCCGATAGGTGGGCGGCTGACGCTACAGATCAGACTTTATTAATAATTATAGTACAGGGTTACATCACCAGTTACAGGTACATTCTCAGCAAGTACACGAAGTCGTTTCATCCATATATGTATGGATGTGAGAATGCCTCTCTACCTGGATTGAATCATTTGCCAACCGAAATGTCATCGTTTACAGGACCTGGCATTGTGGAATAGATGCTATGACCCAATGTAGACCTAGTTATGTATATACTAATATGCCTTTTACATTGTATACCTGCTCCTGTCGTAAGGTTAGTAATGATTATGCGCAGCCTTCGAAATGGCGCCTTTAACGAGGGTGCGGTCAAGGGAGAAAGCTGTCACCGTGCTTCTTTTGGCAGAAAATGAGAGCATCACAGATTCGTAGGCGCTTGCAGAACGTCTTACGGAGACCTGGCGATGAACAAAAGCCATGTGTGTCGTTGGGCGGAGAGTATGTCATAGTCGCATCAAGGTGGCGCCAACCTTTTTGATCTCCCACGTGACTGCTGGGCGCACACAGCTGTGACCGTGTAATGTTCGAACGTGCGGAGATTCTCATTCGAGGTGATGGACGAATCACAATCAGACATCTCGCTGCACAAATAGACAGGAATCTCTGTTGGTAGTGCTGACATACTCGTCCACCAGTTGGGGTACACAGAAGTATGTGTCCACTGGCTTCGTCGCCACATAATAGAAAACCGTAAAGAGCAACGAAGGACCATCTGTGCAAAAGTGCTTGCTAGCCACCAGGCTGAAAAAAAAAAAATGGTTTAAATGGCTCTGAGCACTATGGGACTTAACATCTGAGGTCATCAGTCCCATAGAACTTAGAACTACTGAAACCTAACTAATCTAAGGACATCATACACATCCATGCCCAAGGCAGGATTCGAACCTGCGACCGTAGCGGTCGCGCGGTTCCAGACTGAAGCGCCTAGAACCGCTCGGCCACACTGGCAGGCTCCACGAGGCTGACCGTGGCAATTTTTTTGCCGAGCAACGTCGCGGGCAATGAAACATGGGTTCATCACTTTGAACCGGAAACAATCTGCCAGTCCATGGCGTAGCGCCACATCACCCCTCCTCCGAAGAAAAAGTTCAAAGCCACACCGTGAACCGGTAAAGTCAAGGTGACGGTCTTCTGTGATACTGAAAAAGTTATTCTGTCTGATGTCTTCTCTTATGATGCAACGACCAAGTCTCAGGAAATTGAAGAAACTACTTTAGCATGTTCGACGCCACAAAAATGCAGCCGGCCGCTGTAACCGAGCGGTTCTAGGCGCCTCAGTCCGGAACCGCGCTGCTGCTACAGTCACAGGTTCGAATCCTCCTCGGGCACGGATGTGGGTGATGTCCTTGGGTTAGTTAGGTTTAAGTAGTTCTAAGTCTAGGGGACTGATGACCTCAGATGTTAAGTCCCATAGTGCTTACAGCCATTTGAACCACTTTCGAACAAAAATGCACACGAACTTCTCCATGACAACGTAAGGCTTCACCCAAGTCTGCGAATCAGAGAAGAGTCCACAAAATTTCGTTGTACTTTCTTACCCCCTACAGCCAGATGTCGCACCTTCCATATCTTTGGCCCAATAAAGGTTGCGTTCCGCAAAGTAGCGCGAGGATGATGGGGAGGTTGTTGATGTTGCAGGACGTTAGCTCCGACGTCGACTGGCGCTTTGGTCGTACGGACCATCCCATTAAGGTGGCGTGGCGTAAGGCCGTCGCACTGAACAGAGATTATGTTGAAAAGTAAGATTTTTCAGCTAAAGGAGTGAGGTATAATACTGTGTATTGGAATCCTGAATAAAACCAACCTACTTTCAGAAATTGCATTATCTATTGAACACAACTCGTAAATTAACACACACAGCTGCAAGCGTTCTAAAGAAACAAGACCTCTTTGTAAAATATAGAACAACAAATACCCTTCATTCATATTTAAACACTTCAACAGCCGAGAGAGACAAATACCAACAATTAGGTGTACAGCACAGCAAGTCTGATCCCGAAGCTGCAATGTAGACCATGGTAGAGTGAAAAGTAGGAATTCTAGTACAAGATACAAAAAGCGTCTCAAATGTTTGAAGTGTGACACCAATAACTGAACATTTAAAACTATATAGTCATCACCACACGAATACAGGGGAAAACACGACGGCTATCGAAAAAAATAATTGCAATGGATACTTCATCCCAATACATGAAAACTACCACATTCAAAAAGCCTCAACAGGAACAAGAACTGATAAATAGCCAGACACATACAACCACGGACACTCTACTAAATCCATGAAACGAACCGAGATGCAGCCCCCCCCCCCCCCCCCCCCACACACACACATAAATAGCCGTTGACCGTAAACATCACCAAACACATTTTAAAAAAATGGTTCAAATGGCACTGAGCACTATGGGACTCAACTGCTGTGGTCATAAGTGCCCTAGAACTTAGAACTACTTAAACCTAACTAACCTAAGGACATCACACACATCCATGCCCGAGGCAGGATTCGAACCTGCGACCGTAGCGGTCGTGCGGTTCCAGACTGAAGCGCCTTTAACCGCGCGGCCACTCCGGCCGTCCCACCAAACACATTCCGTAGATGCTGGCGCTGCATAACACTAAAAATGGTGCAAGGGTGTGTGTGATGTGCTGAAAGTTGTTTTTAACGCTACAGGCAGAACAAAAGCTTCACCAGCAGTACAGGAAGAGCACGTGTAGAACAATATGAACACACACGGCAAGTAACAAAACATATATCGAGCTAAAGGTGTCTAGGTCAGAACGCGTCTCGCAAAACAAATATTGCCGGCAAAATAATTATGTGACAAGCAGCTTGCATATAACAACAAAAATCGAGAGCTACAACAGTATCATAGAAACCAAGTGAAGAAAGACAAAGATGTTTAATGAGATACTGGATTCAAAAAACTTTGTAATATAGTACATTTTTAAAACGGATTAAAAGTACAATACAATTTCTCCTAGTCCCATAAACTCGTAGATTCCTAACTTCACACATGTAGCACCAAAAATTTTTGGCTGCGATTCTTTAATACTATGAAGATATTCGTAGAATTTAAAACGAAAGACGTAGGGCCCATGCAATAGATAATAGTAAGGAGGTGAACTATTCATGCATCTGTCATTATTGCTTGTTCCCCACGTTTTTCGTTTTAAATTCTGCAAGTACTGTATTTTGATAGATATTACAAATTCATAGTTTTCAGGACTCCCTTTATGGGATTGGGAATCTGCTAGCGGCTAGGAGAAATTATTTGATATTTTAAGTCCGTTTTAAAAACATTATCTTAAGTATTTTTAAAAATAATTATTTTCTGATTTTTAGACTCGTGTGTATGAAATTTTTCATTTCTAACTATTTGACGGATCACAAGAGACATTCGGTATTGCATGATGATTTCAGTTTCTCTTCAGCTGAGTCAAAAAAATACATGCTTGCTCCAACGGTAATATCACGAAAACACCTCGAAGGTAAAAGTCAGAGAGAACCGAGCTCACATGAGGACTTACCAGCAACCGATATTACCACGAAACATTCGGAAGTGGAAGGGAAAAAGGGGGAAATAGCAGTGGCAGACGAACCACCCTCCGCGACGCAGCAGACACGAAACGGGGTTAATACTGCATTGTCATCGAGTTCTGAGCTATGTAGTAAGTTTTAAGTGTGTGACTGAACTGTAAATGACGCTGGTAAGAAAAGGACCCTCCCCGCCACAAACAAGACGAGAAACGTAGAAACAAATATCCTCGGTGTAGCAAAGCAGCTTAAAGCGCTTAATAAAGTCAAGGCCTCCGGTCAATTAGGGAGTGTGGTGGTGGACCGCTGTTTCGTTTCAAGCGACGGTCATAGTCGAAAATGTACCACCTTCTTTCCCAAACCCAGCTCTGACCTCCAAACATCTCAGGTCATCTATGGTCAAAAAGCGAGAAACCCATAGGGCGCGCAGAATTTTATGTCATTTGTGATGATCAGTTGACAGATTCCATAATTTATTCCAGTCTGTTCTGCAATTTCTGATACAGTCACCTATCGGTGTGCTACAAGAATGACCAAAGATTTATCTGCAGTGGGGCAATGAGTGTACCTAAATGCGACAGATGAAAATTCGTGCCCGACCGGGAGTCGAACCAGCATTTCCAGCTTTACGCGACTGGTTACCTTAACTACCACTCTCTCTCTCTCTCTCTCTCTCTCTCTCTCTCTCTCTATCTCTCTCTCACCTCTCTCTCTCTCTCATCTCTATCTCTCTCTCACCTCTCTCTCTCTCTCTCTCTATCTCTCTCTCACCTCTATCCTCTCTCTCATCTCTATCTCTCTCTCCATCTCTATCTCTCTCTCTCTCTCTCATCTCATCTCTCTCTCTCTCTCTCATCCTATCTCTCTCTCTCTCTCTCTCCTATCTCCTCTCTCTCTCTCTCAATCTATCTCTCTCTCTCCTCTCATCACTAGCTCTCTCATCTCTCACTCATCTCTATCTCTCTCTCTCTCTCATCTCTATCTCTCTCTCTCTCTCTCATCTCTATCTCTCTCTCTCTCATCTCATCTCTATCTCTCTCTCTCTCTCTCATCTCTATCTCTCTCTCTCTCTCTCTCTCATCTCTACTCTCTCTCCTCTCCTCTCTCTCTCCTCTCTCTCTCTCTCATCTCTATCTCTCTCCTCTCTCTCCTCTCCTCATCTCTATCTCTCCTCCTCTCTCTCTCTCTCATCTCTATCTCTCTCTCTCTCTCTCTCATCTCTATCTCTCTCTCTCTCTCTCATCTCTATCTCTCTCTCTCATCTCTCCCTCTCTATCTCTCTCTCTCTCCTCTCATCTCTATCTCTTCTCTCTCTCTCATCTCTCTATCTCTCTCTCTCTCTCTCATCTCTATCTCCTCTCTCTCTCATCTCTATCTCTCTCTCTCTCTCTCTCATCTCTATCTCTCTCTCTCTCTCTCATCTCTCTCTCTCTCTCTCATCTCTATCTCTCTCTCTCCTCTCTCATCTCTATCTCTCTCTCTCTCCTCTCTCTATCCTCTCTCTCTCTTCTCTCTCTCTCTCTCTCTCTCTCTCTCATCTCTCTCTCTCTCTCATCTCTCTCTCTCTCTCATCTCTCTCTCTCTCTCATCTCTCCTCTCTCTCTCATCTCTCTTCTCTCTCATCTCTCTCTCTCATCTCTCTCTCTCTCATCTCTCTCTCTCTCTCTCTCTCCTCTCTCTCATCTCTCTCTCTCTCTCTCTCCTCTCTCTCTCTCTCTCTCTCTCTCTCTCTCTCTCTCATCTCTCTCTCTCTCTCTCTCTCCATCTCTCTCTCTCTCTCTCTCTCTCATCTCTCTCTCTCTCTCTCTCCCTCTCTCATCTCTCTCTCACTCTCTCATCTCTCTCTCACTCTCTCATCTCTCTCTCACTCTCTCATCTCTCTCTCACTCTCTCATCTCTCTCTCATCTCTCATCTCTATCTCACTCTCTCATCTCTATCCCTCTCTTTTTTTTTTTTCCTGCTCGGCTATCCGAGTACGTTAAGCGACCGACCCAAATTCCCATATGCCCCCTATCCCTTAATAGACTTGCTCGCTGCCTAATTGTATCTCCGTTAAGTATTTGGTTGCCTTTGTGCATCCAGAGCTGGTGTCTGTTCTTTGGGACATGCACGTCTGGAAGAACAGTTACCATCCCCTATATCACTGTATGATTCTACAAGAAAGTATCTACACACTTGAGTGTTTTCGACCGTTATGCTGGTCTGAGGACGGTGATTGTCTTCCTAATTTTCGATTCGTTCTCGTCCTTCTTTGAACTCTTTATGGCAGGCGAAGAAGTGAGTCCTCAAACAGAATGGTGCGCCTCTTCCTCCGACTTCGCGAGTGGTACTGACGACTGGTAGGGAGAATGGAATGGCCGGCTGTCCCCACTGCTAATGCTGCCCCTCCCCAAGTATCCTAGAAGCGCGGGCACAGTCCTACCAACCGTTGACGTGCAGCAATAAAAATGCCGCGTGTATTTAACTTACCCTTGTATGATGCAGCCCACTGGACACTGACTATAAATACCCCAGAAGCTAACACGGTCCAGCACTTATACGATGTGCTCACTTGCAGGCACCAAGGTGTATATGTGAGGTTCCAACGGTGGTTATAATTAAAGTGCAGCAACTCATGGAGGTTCACTATGGGCTGTAATTATCGTACGGCAGCGAAGCTTGGTAGATCTTCTAATACGGTAATGTGGAGTCAATCTATGCTGGAAAAAACTTAGTTCCTATTTTGGCTACCAGGAGCAAATGTGGCGCTATACTGCACCTCCTCGATATCTTTGGTGCTCATACTGAACAAGTTGTGAGAGCAGCAGTTAATAATAAAATAAACATAACACCTTCCTCGCTTGTCTGACTGCAAGATCCCCCCGCTTCTAAATTGATACTGTTATTACTAAGCTTAGCCGCGAGTCCGTAGAGGGTGGTACATGTGACGTACAGTATAACTGGTCAGCATTTCCACCCGGAATTTGCGAGTATAAGTTGGACCTTCCTTGATCCGCCTTGGTGGGTCGTGTCATCGGATTTCCTCCTACCTGTGCGCGGTGCAGCTCTCGTAAATGTCACCCCCGTGCAGATTCTTCATTGGCGCATTGGATCTCTCTGTCGGTGGAAGCTAATTATCTGAAACTGCCGTCGATTAACTTTGGGGTATCTATTTACTCGAAATTAGCATTCCGAATGCCGTAATATCACTTTTACTCCTATTAGATCAATAATGAAACACTCATGTCACAAACTACTCATAACCGAGAGCATGGCTACCATCGAACAAGACAGGAAGAGCTCTAAACGCCGACTGCCGACTTTGACGCGCAGTCCCTATCTCTTACTAGTTGCGTCACAGTTCGTGGATTTCCGATCAAGTTCGTACTTACTAAGATATGCATTTGTTAATGAACGGGTGTAAATTTTAACGAGGCAAAATTATGATAAATAGCTTTAAACATCCAGAGGCTCCTCCTAGTATCCATGTTGTCATAAATGACTTTGATTATTAAATATAAATAAACATAATCGGTGACTTTGGCTCCAAGATGGCGGTACTTCCCGTCATGTATATTTCCCAGGCTGACGCTCGTTGTTACGGTCCAGCGCCGAGCCAGCCAGCGTGGGAAATGCTCTCCGACTCATGGCCGGCTACGGACTACAGCACTTCCTAACTATGGTGAATACATCAATAAGAGATAATATTTTATTAAAACTGGTAAAAATGTCTTCCTCACGTAAGAAGCACCTTATAAGACTTTTTCTGCTCACGTCTCATTCCTAATTCATTACATAAGGAAATATTTCTATACCTCTTTCTTGCAGCCAAAGTGCCAGATTTACACATGGTGGCGAAAATTAGAACTAGCTTTTTTGCAGCTTTAATGGGTTCCGCATTAACACATTAGAATATCTATCAGGTTTCGCTGCCATACGATAATTACAGCCCACCCTGGACTTCTGTGAGCACCTGTCCTTTAATTATAACCATCCGTTCTATTTCTCTATTTTCTGAGCCTTGTACTCTGGTAAACTAGAGGAGACGAAAATTTCTGTTCTGACACTGACAATGTTGAGAGTTTATGGAAAAAGTTCAAGGCAATCGTAAAATGCGTTTTAGACAGGTACGTGCCGAGTAAAACTGTGAGGGACGGGAAAAACCCACCGTGGTTCAACAACAAAGTTAGGAAACTACTGCGAAAGCAAAGAGGTTCACTGCAAGTTTAAACGCAGCCAAAACCTCTGAGACAAACAGAAGCTAAATGATGTCAAAGTTAGCGTAAGGAGGGCTGTGTGTGAAGCGTCCAGTGAAGTCGAAAGTAAAATTCTATGTACCGACTTGACAGAAAATCCTAGGAAGTTCTGGTCTTACGTTAAATTAGTAAGTGGCTCGAAACAGCATATCCAGACACTCCGGGATGATGATGGCATTGAAACAGAGGATGACAAGCGTAAAGCTGAAATACTTAACACCTTTTTCCAAAGCTGTTTTACAGAGGAAGACCGCACTGCAGTTCCTTCTCTAAATCCTCGCACAAACGAAAAAAATGGCTGACATCGAAATAAGTGTCCAAGGAATAGAAAAGCAACTGGAATCACTCAACAGAGGAAAGTCCACTGGACCCGATGGGATACCAATTCGATTCTACACAGAGTACGCGAAGAACTTGCCCCCCTTCTAACAGCCGTGTACGGCAAGTCTCTAGAGGAACGGAAGGTTCCAAATGATTGGAAAAGAGCACAGGTAGTCCCAGTCTTCAAGAAGGGTCGTCGAGCAGATGCGCAAAACTATAGACCTATATCTCTGACGTCGATCTGTAGTAGAATTTTAGAACATGTTTTTTGCTCGAGTATCATGTCATTCCTGGAAACCCAGAATCTACTCTGTAGGAATCAACATGGATTCCGGAAACAGCGGTCGTGTGAGACCCAACTCACTTTATTTGTTCATGAGACCCAGAAAATATTACATACATGCTTCCAGGTAGATGCCCTTTTCCTTGACTTCCGGAAGGCGTTCGATACAGTTCCGCACTGTCGCCTGATAAAGTAGGAGCCTACGGAATATCAAGCCAGCTGTGTGGCTGGATTGAAGTGTTTGTAGCAAACAGAACACAGCATGTTGTTCTCAATGGAGAGACGTCTACAGACGTTAAAGTAACCTCTGGCGTGCCACAGGGGAGTGTTATGGGAGCATTGCTTTTCACAATATATATAAATGACCTGGTAGATAGTGTCGGAAGTTCCATGCGGCTTTTCGCGGATGATGCTGTAGTATACAGAGAAATTGCAGCATTAAAAAATTGTAGCGAAATGCAGGAAGATCTACAGCGGATAGGCACTTGGTGCAGGGAGTGGCAACTGACCCTTAACATAGACAAATGTAATGTATTGCGAATACATAGAAAGAAGGATCCTTTATTGTATGATTATATGATAGCGGAACAAACACTGGTAGCAGTTACTTCTGTAAAATATCTGGGAGTATGCGTGCGGAACGATTTGAAGTGGAATGATCATATAAAATTAACTATTGGTAAGGCGGGTACCAGGTTGAGATTTCATTGGGAGAGTCCATCAACAAAGGAGGTGGCTTACAAAACACTCGTTCGACCTGCACTTGAGTATTGCTCATCAGTGTGGGATCCGTACCAGGTCGGGTTGACAGAGGAGATGAGAAGATCCAAAGAAGAGCGGCGCGTTTCGTCACAGGGTTATTTGGTAAGCGTGATAGCGTTACGGAGATGTTTAGCAAACTCAAGTGGCAGGCTCCGCAAGAGAGGCGCTCTGCATCGCGGTGTAGCTCGCTGTCCAGTTTTCGAGAGGGTGCGTTTCCGGATGAGGTATCGAATATATTGCTTCCCCCTACTTGTACCTCCCGAGGAGATTACGAATGTAAAATTAGAGAGATTCGAGCGCGCACGGATGCTTTCCGGCTGTCGTTCTTCCCGCGAATCATACGCGACTGGAACAGAAAAGGGAGGTAATGACAGTGGCACGTAAAGTGCCCTCCGCCACACACCGTTGGGTGGCTTGCGGAGTGTAAATGTAGATGTAGATGTAAAGATAGATAGATAGATAAAAAGAGAGAGAGAGAGAGAGAGAGAGGGAGAGAGAGAGAGAGACTTGTACATGGTAACAGAAACTGAACCGTGCCCTCTGGGCTGGCCTTCAGACTTCACACTTGGCGCGCGCGCGCACCAGAGGTTATGAACTATGAAGCGAGGTGGAGCTCCACCCATCGCTTCGTCCTCGCCGTCAGCGGCTATCTCCGGAACGACATGCGTCAAATGTGGGCGGCACCCGCGACCGTTAAAAGCGTTCCGCTGTACGACCCGGCGCACAGATTAAATAAGTAACGCGCTCTTCCAGACGCACCCATAGCTGCGTTCTACGCACTCGGCGAGGGCGGCACACTTAACGTACGTGTTCTGCACTGACTGCCAGTCTTCGGTGAAGCTTCTAAAACTAAATTTACACTCCACAAACTTCCGCACTATTTGGTGGTGAGTACAATAGGCGCGGGTTCGAGTGGTTTGAGTTCCGGTATGGAGGGGAGGGGGGAATGTAAGGGGACTCCTGATCCCTCCTCCCCTCCCCTACACGCCAAACGGAATGTTATCATTACTTTTTAAAGAGTCACATACGCATAGACTGTAGTAAAAATAACAATGTAACTTTAAATACCAAATTAGTTTGTTTATATCGGTGCTAAGCCCATCACTATAACACGGACTTAAATCTTCCAGCGCTGCATAGCATTTGATGCCCATGCGCTAAAGTGGGACTGTTTTTCGTCACGTATAGAATTTGTCCTCAACACTTCATGTCGACTTCCCTCTTTTTTTTTTCTTTTTTCTTCTGCCAACGACAGCGACCTAGCAGCTATAGTGTTAAAATTGCAGCCCTACACTGAAATTCTGTTGCAGGTTCTACCACGTGTTCCTCTACATCTGTACACAGGGTGATCAGAAACAGCCTGAAAAGCTTGTAAGGATATTACAAGGTAGGATGGGCTGAGAAATAATTGTTAGTGAGTTACTTTGGTACGTTGCAGCTCTGTTGGTAGCACCGAGCACCGATTACGTTAGCATTTCCCTCCACGCGTCTCTGTCCGTAATAAAGGCCAGTCTTGTCACTTAGATTTTTATTCATCATTTTGAGCATCTGTTTTTGAAGTATGTCGATGTGAAGAAATAGCACACTAGTTGCGTTAAAAGTTATTTTATAACGCATCTGATGAACTATTTCTTCACGACGGAAATCTTGTTATTCCATTCACTATTTCGTGGCAGCTACACTTGCTTCACACAGTAAAAGAGAAAGACTGGGCAGGAAGAAAACTCAGAAAGTAGTAAGAGTCCTTCACACAGTGAAAGTAAAATTATGTTCTAATACAATTTCAAAATAACCTCTTCAAATATTTATGGAAAATTGCGAAAAAAATATAATATCAAATAAAAATATCGGCGATCAGTATTGCCCATCTGATATCAATACAGCGATATATCAAGCGAAAGGTAATGCCGACTTCTATCGGTATATTTTTGGAAAATTGACAATATATCGACATTTCATCAACAGCCCTACACTGAAAATCCTTTGAGAAAGTTCTTTTGCAGGTTCTTCCACGTCTTCCTCTACATTTGCACACAGGGTGATCAGAAACAGACTGTAAAGCTTGTAAGGGTGTTGCAGGGTGGGTTGGGCTGAGAAACAATTGTTAATGAGTTACTCTGAGACGTTGCACCGTTTCCGAGTTATTTCGCATTGAAGTTAGACAATCATGTCGTTGCGCTGTGTACTCTCCCCTCCTCCCCCCCCCCCCCCCCTCCTTCCTAATTCCGCCTATTGTCCACATTAGTCTTTTATGAAGATTTGAGGGGAGCGAAGATTACAATAAACTTTCTAGTTTACTTAACTCGCCATGTAAAGTTGGCTCCAGTTCTTCTTGTCCAGGTGTCCGATTCTTGAAGCTGAAACTGTCACATTTTAGGTCCTCGCGGTTGGATTGATCTGAATCATTTTGAAGATTATTGTTGCACAATTTTTGTTTTTACGTAAATATATTTTTTCACATTTTATTATACCATACAGCCTTTTGATTTTTCACATTAACAAAGCCGGAATTACATTATTCGCACAAAATACAAAAATACGTCCGATCTCATCAGAGGCAGGATTACGACCCTCATACTCTGCGGAAATAACCATATTTCATAGGGTTTACAGTTTTTCTTAACAAGTGGATTTCTACTAGTTTGTTACATTATTACTTTCGATTGTTATTTCATAAATGAATCCAGAAATAAACGTAGTAACCAGTACAGTACTGCGTAATCAATAATATAAATTTTATGTGTGTCAATAGTCCGTAACTTCAAATGTTTCTAAGAAAATAATTTTAACTGTACGTTCAAGCCGGCCGTGGTGGCCGAGCAGTTCTAGGCGCTAGAATCTGAAACCGCGCGACCGCTACGGTCGCAGGTTCGAATCCTGCCTCGGGCATGGATGTGTGTGATGTCCTTAGGCTAGTTAGGTTTAAGTAGTTCTAAGTTCTAGTGGACTGATGACCTTAGAAGTTAAGTCCCATAGTGCTCAGAGCCATTTTTTGTACGTTCAGAACTATTAGTTATCAGTTATAACATCAAGACTACAACACTTTTCATAAAGTAATTCATTTTCATAAATTTTAGTTTGAAATATAACATACTGTGCATAAAATTATTTGAAAACTTTCAGAAAAGAAACTGAGATAATATTGACCTGTTCAAAATCCGAAAAATAATACTAGTACCGACAACAACTGTTGAGGAAAAGTAATGCTAGAGGTGGATGTCCCGTTACAGCTCGCACATTCAAACTGCCCGCAGCATACAATTAGTGTCAGTTATTCTCATAGCATTGTCTACATGATGACGCACGAAACTGTTCAGCCTTTGGTGCGGGTTCGATACTTAACACTGCTCCATGTCCGATTTTTGTATTGCTATCGTGTTCGGGTTTAGGAAACCAAACCAAGGACACGTTTGGCGACGCCATGTCTGGCTGGGCGCCTGAATTTGCGTGCACAACAGCCTGATCGGCTAAACTGAATGCTAATTAAGTCCGATATGGTGCAACGCATCGAATTTTTTTCTTAACTATTATTTCTCAGGACAGCCTACCCTGCAACACTTTTTCAAGCTTTTCAAACTGTTTCTGATCAACCTGTACTTGTGTTGATTTCCTCAACAGTGCTGATTTGGGGATTATTCCATCTCTCATGTATAGAACATGCCTCGCAAGCTTCAGTCTTCTTCCGGCAACAATTTTGTGCAGACTGCGTAGATCACTTCTTCTCAGCACTTCATCCTTTGAAAAATGATCGTGCTAACTGATGTTCAAGATTGGCTTTAAGCATCGCTGATGCAAGATATTGAACTTGCGTGGTGGTTTTACTGATATTTTCCAGGTCTTATATGCATATGTCGTCAACGGTAGAGCTGCAGGAGAGTACAGTCGAGGCTTTGTAGAAATTGTTGTAGATTGTAGTGCCATATGGGTAGCAATGATTGGAAAACTGCAGAAACTTTCCTAATTCTGCTCCTGATGTGTACTTCGCCGTCACTGTTGCTACAGATACTGAATTCTGTCAGTGTCTTGTAGTACTTTCTGTTAGATCATAATCTGAATAGAAATATTTCGACTTGTTATGCACGTTGCGTTAATGTTGTTGTTGTTGTTGTGGTCTTCAGTCCTGAGACTGGTTTGATACAGCTCTCCATGCTACTCTATCCTGTGCAAGCTTCTTCATCTCCCAGTACCTACTGCAGCCTACATCCTTCTGAATCTGCTTATTCATCTCTTGGTCTCCCTCTACGATTTTTACCCTCCACGCTGCCCTCCAGTACTAAATTGGTGATCCCTTGATGCCTCAGACTATGTCCCACGATCAGATCCCTTCTTCTAGTCAAGTTGTGCCACAAACCCCTCTTCTCCCCAATTCTGTTCGATACCTCCTCATTAGTTATTTGATCTACCCATGTGATCTTCAGCATTCTTCTGTAGCACCACATTTCGAAAGCTTCTATTCTCTTCTTGACCAAACTAATTATCGTCCATGTTTCACTTCCATACTTGGCTACACTCCATACAAATACTTTCAGAAATGATTTCCTGACACTTAAATCTATACTCGATGTTAAAAAACTTTTCTTCAGAAACGCTTTCCTTGCCATTGCCAGTCTACATTTTATATCCTCTCTCCTTCGACCATCATCAGTTATTTTGCTCCCCAAATAGCAAAACTCCTTTACTACTTTAAGTGTCTCATTTCCTAATCTAATTCCCTCAGCATCACCCAACTTATTCGACTAAATTCCATTATCCTCGTTTTGCTTTAGTTGATGTTCATCTTATATCCTCCTTTCAAGACACTGCCCATTCCATTCAACTGCTCTTCCAAGTCCTTTGCTGTCTCTGACAGAATTACAATGTCATCGGCGAACCTCAAAGTTTTTATTTCTTCTCCATGGATTTTAATACCTACTCCGAATTTTTTTTTCCTTTACTGCTTGCTCAATACACAGATTTAATAACATCGGGGAGAGGCTACAACACTGTCTCACTCCCTTCCCAACCGCTGCTTCCCTTTCATGCCCCTCGACTCTTATAACCGCCATCTGGTTTCTGTACAAATTGTAAATAGCCTTTCGCTCCCTGTATTTTACCCCTGCCACCTTCAGAGTTTGAAAGAGAGTATTCCAGTCAACATTGTCAAAAACTTTCTTTAAGTCTACAAATGCTATAAACGTAGGTTTGCCTTTCCTTAATATTTCTTCTAAGATAAGTCGTAGGGTCAGTATTGCCTCACGTGTTCCAACATTTCTACGGAATCCAAACTGATCTTCCCCGAGATCGGCTTCTACCAGTTTTTCCATTCGTCTGTAAAGAATTCGCGTTAGTATTTTGCAACTGTGACTTATTAAACTGATAGTTCGCTAATTTTCACATCTGTCAACACTTGCTTTCTTTGGGATTGGAATTGTTATATTCTTCTTGAAGTCTGAGGGTATTTCGCCTGTCTCATGCATCGTGCTCACCAGATGGTAGAGTTTTGTCAGGACTGGCTCTCCCAAGGCTGTCAGTAGTTCTAATGGAATGTTATCTACTCCCGGGGCCTTATTTCGACTTAGATCTTTCAGTGCTCTGTCAAACTCTTCATGCAGTATCATATCTCCCATTTCATCTTCATCTACCTCCTCTTTCATTTCCATAATATTGTCCTCAAGAACATCGCCCCTGTGTAGACCCTCTTTATACTCCTTCCACCTTTCTGCTTTCCATTCTTTGCTTAGAACTAGGTTTCCATCTGAGATCTTGATATTCATGCAAGTGGTTCTCTTTTCTCCAAAGGTCTCTCTAATTTTCCTGTAGGCAATATCTATCTTACCCCTAGTGAGATAAGCCTCTACGTCCTTACATTTGTCCTCTAGCCATCCCTGCTTAGCCATTTTGCACTTCCTGTTGATCTCATTTTTGAGACGTTTGTATTCCTTTTTGCCTGATTCACTTACTGTATTTTTGTATTTTCTCCTTTCATCAATTAAATTCAGTATCTCTTCTGTTACCCAAGGATTTCTACTAGCCCTCGTCTTTTTACCTACTTGATCCTCTGCTGTCTTCACTATTTCATTCCTCAAAGCTACCCATTCTTCTTCTACTGTATTTCTTTCTCCCATTCCTGTCAATTGTTCTCTTATACTCTCTCTGAAACTCTGTACAACCTCTGGTTCTTTCAGTTTATCCGGTCACATCTCTTTAAATTCCCACATTTTTGCAGTTTCTTCAGTTTTACTCTACAGTTCATAACCAATAGATTGTGGTTAGAGTCCACATCTGCCCATGGAAATGTCTTATAATTTAAAATCTGGTTCCTAAATCTCTGTCTTACCATTATATAATCTATGTGAAACCTTCTAGGATCTCCAGTGTTCTTCCATGTATACAATCTTCTTCCATGATTCTTGAACCAAGTGTTAGCTATTGTTAAGTTATGCTCTGTGCAAAATTCTACCAGGCGGCTTCCTCTCATTTCTTAGCCCCAGTCCATATTCACCTACTACGTTTCCTTCTCTTCCTTTTCCTACTGTCGAATTCCAGTCACCCATGACTTAAATTTTCGTCTCCCTTAACTACCTGAATAATTTCTTTTATCTCATCATACATTTCATCAATTTCTTCATCATCTGCAGAGGTAGTTGGCATGTGAACTTGTACTTCTGTAGTAGGCGTGGGCTTCGTGTCTATGGTGGCCACAATAATGCGTTCACTATGCTGTTTGTAGTAGCTAACCCGCACTCCTTTTTTTTTATTCATTATTAAACCTACTCCTGCATTACCCCTATTCGACTTAGTATTTATATCGCTGTATTCACATGACCAAAAGTCTTGTTCCTCCTGCCACCGGACTTCACTAATGCCCACTATATCTAACTTTAACCTATCCATTTCCCTCTTTAAATTTTCTAACCTACCTGCCCGATTAAGGGATCTGACATTCGACGCTCCGATCCATAGAACGCCAATTTTCTTTCTCCTGATAACGACGTCCTCCTGAGTAGTCCCCGCCCGGAGATCCGAATGGGGGACTATTTTACCTCCGGAATATTTTACCCAAGAGGATGCCATCATCATTTGATCATACAGTAAAGCTGCATGCCCTCGGGAAAAATTACGGCTGTAGTTTCCCCTTGCTTTCAGCCGTTCGCAGTACCACAACAGCAAGGCCGTTTTGGTTAGTGTTACAGGGCCAGATCAGTCAATCATCCAGACTGTTGTCCCTGCAACTACTGAAAAGGCTGCTGCCCCTCTTCAGGAACCACATGTTTGTCTGGCCTCTCAACAGATACTCCTCCGTTGTTGTTGCACCTGCGGAACGGCTATCTGTATCGTTGAGGCACGCAGCACGCAAGTCTCCCCACCAACGGCAAGGTCCATGGTTCATGGGGGGGGGGGGGGGGGGGTAAGGCGTTAGTGTTATCAGCGACTATTTGTAACCATTTTCCACTGCATGGCATGGTGATACAGCAGTCAGTATGTAGAATGGGGCAGAAGAAAACAGTCTTTATTGCGTTGCTAAATTACTGTTTACTTATTCATCAATGACGCGCGTTTCGCCTAATTCAAGATAAATTCATATTGATCGATAAATGTTGATAAACAGATTTGTGGATTCGACGATAAAAATCCACAAAAACAAATTGCCCTCGTCATGTGCAAGAAAACTGGTCGTCGCGAGTACCTGTATCGATCATGTTTTGAAAGTGTAACATCCGATAACCTTACTGGGACACGTAATGTGGTCTAGCGAATACAAGGCAGGATAAGGCCTGTACAATCTGTCAAATGGTAAACACGCTGGAGGCGTCATTCTACATGCTGCGACCACAGAGACAGTCTCCTCTTTATTTTCTAGCCCTACAGAACTAGCCACTCCACCCTGTTGGATAACTAGTTGTAAACTTTGCGGTGTTTCCGGTAGAAGAACGATGTCATCAGCAAGTTCCAAATCTGTAGGCCTGGAATGATCATTTCAGTGTATGCCCACAGTTTTTCTCATAATAAAATCTGTGAGTAATACGAAAAAGTAATGATGATGACTGAACTTCCTAAAAATTACAATTCAAATACATTATTTGAAGTACGTAAGTTTGAATATCGGAAATTTACATGTGTCTTGCAGTATATTTAAAATCTGTACTAGTAAAAAACTCTCCCAACTTTGGCAGTGTCTTAAACTGTTGTTGAGGTTGTGGCCTTCAGTTCGAAGACTGGTTTGACGCAGCTCTACATGCTACTCCATTTATCTCCGAATAACTACTGCAACCTACATCCTTCTGTATCTGCTTACTGTATCCATTTCTTGGTATCCCCCTACGATTTTTACCACCAAAACTTCCCTCCAATACTAAATTGATAATCATTTGATGTCCGAGAATGTGTTCTGTCAATCGATCCCTTCTTTTGGTCAAGTTGTGCCACAAATTTCTTGTCTCTCCAGTTCTGTTCAGTACCTCGTCGCTGGCCGGTGTGGCCGAGCGGTTGTAGGCGCTTCAGTCTGGAACCACGCGGCCGCTACGGTCGCAGGTTCGAATCCTCCTTCGGGCATGGATGTTTGTCATGTACTTAGGTTAGTTAGGTTTAAGTAGTTCTAAGTTCTAGGGAACTGATGACCTCAGCTGTTAAGTCCCATAGTGCTCAGGGCCAGTTGAACCATTTTTAGTACCTCCTCATTAGTTACGTGATCGACGCATCTAACATTCAGCATTCTTCTGTAGCACCACATTTCAAAAACTTCTATTCTTGATCTAAACTGTTTATCGTCCATGTTTTACTTCCATACATGACTACACCCCAGACGAATACCTTCAGAAAAGAATTCCTAACACTTAAATCTATATTCGATGTTAACAAATTTCTCTTCTTCAGAAATGTTTTTCTTACCATTTCCAGTCTACATTTTATATCCTCTCTACTTCGATTATCATTAATTATTTTGCTGTAAAACAGCAAAACTCATCTAACACTGTCTCGTTTCCTAATCTAATTCCCTTAGCATCAACTGATTTAATTCGACTACTTTCCATTATTCTTCTTTTTCCTTTCATTAGACTGTCCATTCCGTTCAACTGCTCGTCCTAGTCCTTTGCTTTCTCTGACAAAATTACAACGTTGTAGGCAAACTTGAAAGCTTTTATTTCTTCTCCCTGTACTTTAATTCCTACTGCAAATTTTTCTTTGGTTTCCTTTAGTGCTTGTTCCCTGTACATTTACGCTGCTACCTTCAGAGTTTCAAAGGTAGTATTCCAGTCAACATTAACAGAAGGTTCTCTAAGTCCATAAATGTAGGTTTGCCTTTCCTTATCCTGTCTTCTAAGATAAGTCGTAAGGTTAGTGTTGTCTCATGTATTCCTCCATTTCTACGGAATCCAAACTGATCTTCCCCAAGGTGTGCTTCTAACAGTTTTTCCATTCTTATGTAAAGATTTCGTGTCTGTATTTTGCAGCCGTGACTTATTAAACTGATTCTTCCGCAGCTTTCACACCTTTCATCAAGTCTTTCCTTGGAATTGTAATTACTACATTCTTCTTGAAGTCCGAGGGTATTTCGCCTGTCTCATACATCTCCCTCAGTCCGTCCCGATAGCTGAGTGGTCAGCGTGACGGATTTGCCATCCAATGTGCCCGGCTTCGATTCCCGGCTGGGTAGGAGACTTTCTCCACTCAGTGACTGGGTATTGTGTTGTCTTCATCATCATTTCGTCCCCGTCCGGCGCGCAGGTCGCCCAATGTGGCGTCGAATGTAATAAGACCTGCACCAAGGCGGCCGGACCTGCCCCGCAAGGGGCCTCCTGGCCAATGACATCAGACGCTCATTTCCATTTCCATGTATCTCTCGCACCAGATGTAAGAGCTTTGTCATGGTCGGCTCTCCCAAGGCTATCAGTAGGTCTGACTGAATGTTGACTACTCCCGGGATCTTGTTTCGACACAGATCATTAAGAGCTTTGTCAAATTCTTCTCACAGTACCATATCTCCCATCTCATCTTTACCTACGTCCACTTTCCTTTCTATACTATTGCTTTCAAGGTCACTCCCTTGTAGGACCTTTTATATACTCTTTCTACCTTTCAGCTTTCCCTTCTTCGCTGAGAACGGGTTTATCATCTGAGCTTTTGATATTTATACAGCTGCATCTGTTTTCCTCAAACTTCTCTTTAATTTTCCTGTAGACGGCATCCATCTTTCTCCTAGTGAAATACGCTTCTAAATACTTACATTCTTCCTCTAGTCATTCCTGCTTAGTAATTTGGACCTCCTGTCAATCTCATATTTTAAACCTTTGTATTCTCTTTTGCCTGCTTTATTTGCTGAATTTTTAAATGTTCTTCTTTCATCAGTTAAATCCAGTATCTCTTGTGTTACACAAGGATTTCTACTAGCCCTTTTTACCTATTTGATCCTCTCCTGGCTTCACAATTTCATCTCTCAAAGCTACCCATTCGTGTTATATTGTGTGCCTTTCCCCTCTTGTAGTCAGTCGTTCGCCCTGAAACTCACAACAACCTCGGGCTCTTTCAGCTTATTCAGGTCACATCTCTTTAAATTCCTACCTTCTTCGAATTTCTTCCGTTTTGATCTACAGTTCATAACCAATAAATTGAGTTCAGAGTCCATATCTGTCCCTGGAAATGTCTTAAAAGTTAAAACCTGGTTCCGAAATCTGTCTTACCATTATATAATGAGTCTAAAACCTTGCATTGTCTCAAGGTCTGCTCCATGTATACATCCTTCTTTTATGATTCTTAAACAAAGTGTTAGTTATGATTAAATTATGTTCCGTGCAAAATTCTAAAAGGCGGCTTCTTTTGTCAATCCTGTCCCCGAGTCCAAAGTCAGCTGTTTTTCCTTCTGTTCTTTTTCCTACTATCGATTTCCAGTCCCTCATCACGATTAAATTTTCGTCTCCTTTAGCTGTCTGAATAATTTCTTTTATATCATCATACATTTTTTCAATCTCCTCATCATCTACGAGCTAGTTGGTACAGGGTGACAATTATTGAACTATATGAAATAAAATCGTCATAAGTTCTGAACAGTTTGTATTAGGATGTTCAAACTGCACGATTGACCACGGGACACAATCGGTATTAGAATGCGCATGCGTGGTTTGGCTTAGCGACGAAGCCCACTTTCATTTGCCGCCAATAAGCAAAACTGGCGCATCTGGGGGACTGAGAATCCATATTTCACGATCGAGAAGTCTCTTCATCCTCAACGAATGATTGTGTGGAGTGCAATTTCCAGTCACGGAATAATCGGTTCGATATTCCTTGATGGCACGGTGACTACCGGACGGTACGTGAAGGTTTTGGAGGATGATTGCATCCCCATTATCTAAAGTGACCTTGATTTCAACAACATGCGGTTCATGCAAGACGGAGCTCGACCACATCGAAGCAGAAGAGTGTTTGATGTCCTGGAGGAGCACTTTGGGGACCGGATTCTGTCTCTGGGGGTACCCAGAGGCCACTCGCATGGGCCACGATTGGCCGCCATATTCGCCGGCTCTGAACACATGCGACTTCTTTCTGTGGGACTATTTTAAAGACAAGGTGTACAGCAATAACCCCAAACCCTTTGCGGAGGTGCAAACAGCCGTTCAGGAGAACATCAACAGCATCGATGTTCCAACACTTCAGCGGGTCATGTAGAATATCGCTATTCGTCTGCGCGACATCATCGCTAATGATGGCAGCCATGTCGAACATGTCAAAACCTAAATCCGAATGTCGGTAGTGATGTTTGCATGTTGAATAAAATGCTTGCACGTCGTAGTTTGTAACTAGCTTAAGCTTTTTCTCATATACTTCACCCTGTATGTAAACTTGTGCTACTGTGGTAGATGTGGTCTTCGTGCGTACCTTGGCTACCATAACGCGTTCACTATGCTGTTGGTAATAGCTTACCCACATTTGTATTTCCTTATTCATTATTAAACCTACTCCTGCATTACCTGTATTTGATTTTGTACGAGGGTTGTTCAGATAGAAAGGAAGGATTGGTCGCGAAATGGAAACCACAGTGAAAATTAAAACAGTTTTCTTTGCACATTTAGCTACACCTTGCAGGTACTTCTCTACATAGTCGCCGCCCCGACTTGGACATTTGTCGGAGCGTTATACCAAATTTCCAACACCATCGTCATAGAAGACATGGATATGTGTGCCATGTCCTTAGGTTCGTTAGGTTTAATTAGTTCTAAGTTCTAAGCGACTGATGACCTCAGAAGTTAAGTCGCATAGTGCTCAGAGCCATTTGAACCATAGAAGGCAGCGGCCTGTGCTTTCCGATAATTTTCTATGCTGGGTTATAGGGTGTTGCCTGCGCCCAAGTGTTGTCTTCGTATCCAGCGTTTCATGTGAACAGAGATGATACTCAGGACGAGGCAATTAAGGCTGTGTTGTGGGTGACTGAACACTTTCCATCGAAATGGCTGCAGGAGCGTCTTTACTGCCCCTGCAGAGTGCGGCTGAGAATCGCCATGAAGAAGGAAGTGCGTGGCAGTAGTGTTAGGTGGGCTGCATTCATTAAGGCGAAGCCTCCCAGTGGGCCCTCCTACCTGGCGGGAGACGTTGCTCTACGCACCTTTACTCGCTCGCAGTGCACTTACAACTGAAAAGAGCATCTTGATGCAATCGAGGCATACTAGAGACACTACCCAAAACGTCTGTGGAAAGACTCGTCGGATTTTCACAGTGGTTTCCATTTCACGACCGATTGTTCCTCACTTCCTGAATAGCCCTCGTACTTATAACTCTGTATTGACCTGACCAGAAGTCCTGTTGTTCCTGCCACCGAACTTTGCTAGCTCCCACTATATCTAACTTCAATCTATCCATTTCCCTTTTTAAATTTTCTAACCAGCCTTGCCGATTAAGGGATCTAACATTCCACGCTCAGATCCATAGAATGCTTCTTTTGTTTGTTCTTATGACGAAATCCTCCCGACAAGTCACCACCCGGAGATCTGAATGGGTGATTATTTTACCTCTGGAATATTTTACCCAAGAAGAAGACATCGTCATTCCACCATTCAGTAGAGCTCCATGTCCTCTGGGAATATTAGGGCTTTAGTTTCCCGTTGCTTTCAGCCATTCGCAGTACCAGCACAGCGAGACCATTTTGGTTGATGTTTCAAGGCCAGATCAGTCAATCATCCAGATAATGCCCCTGCAACTACTGCTGCCTCTCTTCAGGAACCAAAGGTTTGTCTGGTTCTCAACAGATACCCCTCCATTGTGGTTGTACTTACATTACAGCTATCTGTATCGCTGAGGCACGCAAGTCACCCCACCGACGGCAAGATCCGTGGTTCATATAAAAGTGATCTACATAAAAATCAAAGTGGGCACACAATTACCAGTGTTCACTTACACTTACTGATGCGATTGTGACCATAATTTGCAGACTACAGCTATGTGAATGTCTAAGATGGGGTGCTTTTTTTTTTTTTTTTTTTTTTTTTTTTTACTGAGTGTCTTTGCCCTGCAGTCTTGCACCACGCAATTTATTGAGGTTTGGCAGTCGACTGACGAACTGTGTGGGATTTATTGTTGGCAGGGCGTGTGGTCGGTCAGATTGTGAGTGGCGACTTATCAGACTGGAATGATGTTCTCTGCGAGATCGTCCACATGGACGAAAAACTAAAATACATCCTGCGTTCAACATAGCTTTTAATTTTCTGGAATCTTTCGTTTAAAATGACTCTGAGCACTATGGGACTTAACATCTGAGGTCATCAGCCCCCTAGAACATCACACACGCCCATGCCCGAGACAGGATTTCCAGACAAGCGCCTAGAACCGCTGGGCCACAACGGCCGGCTCTTTCGTTTTAGCGTCCCCTGTCACTACTTAATCAAACGTTTGACGATTCCCGTAGTTCTTCTTTGAACCTGCATAGTATTTACTTCTGCTTTTTTTCCATTAGCGTTTGTCCCACCTAGTAAGTGCTCCGCTTCTTCAGGATTTAGAAAATTTCATTTCGTTATTTTACTGTAGAGGACCTTCCTGACGGCACGATAACCTTAAGGGAGGGAAGTCCTGCATACACTTGCCTGTGAATCGTATGAATTTTGTTTGGTCTGTTAACGTATTTTACCCATTTGTGTGTCAAATCCTTGCACGAGGAATTTTGATACCAGCCCAGAATTCACCTAAATGAGCGTAAGGAACTGCCTAAAAACCGCAATCGGTCTGACCGGTATGCCAAAGTAATTTCGTCAATCCGCAGCAAGGATTCGAGGGAGATAAGGGTTTAAGGTCCCGTCGACAGCGAGGTCATTAGAGGCAAAGCAGAAGCTCAGATTACGAAATGACGGGGGATAAAATCGACCGTGCCCTTTACAAAGGAACCATCCCGAACACGAGTCCAGTGTGCTAACCACTGCGCCACTTTGCTCGGTGGCAGGGATTCCATCCTGGTCTGGCACATCTCCGTGTCTCGACTTCTAGCTCGCTGCGCGTTGCTGTACGAAAGCAGATTCCCAGACTGAAGTCCAATACTCAAATAATATTACACTTACAGTTTTGTAAGCAGTTCCATTGATGAAAATCACATTTCCTTCGGATTCTTTCGTCATGTCACAGTACATAGTTGTTGAACCTTAAACTGCCACAGCCACATAGCTTTAGATGTGCTACTACTGTGACTGCTTTCAGCATTTGATCACAGCTGGTGTGATACTTCAATAATGCGCTCTTCCACCTATTTGTATTAGTCTATGCCGAAGGTTCAAAATGGTTCAAATGGCTCTGAGCACTATGGGACTTAACATCTATGGTCATCAATCCCCTAGAACTTAGAACTACTTAAACCTAACTAACATAAGGACATCACACAACACCTAGTCATCACGAGACAGAGAAAATCCCTGACCCCGCCGGGAATCGAACCCGGGAATCCGG
The DNA here is from genome assembly GCF_021461395.2 of Schistocerca americana. Lineage (NCBI taxonomy): Eukaryota > Metazoa > Arthropoda > Insecta > Orthoptera > Acrididae > Schistocerca > Schistocerca americana. The sequence continues at coordinate 402,224,639 of NC_060126.1, read as the reverse complement.
GCGTGGGAAGCGAGAACGCTACCGCACGACCACAAGCTGCGGACTACGCCGAAGGTTAATTGTCTTTTTCAGCCCTGAGCATCGACCGGCTAAAGCACTTTTGCACATCGCCATAATTTCCTGATGTTCGTACAGCATCATCCACGAACTGCATCATAGACAATCCGATATTAATCATCCCATCATGTGTACATATTTTGAACAATAACCCTCGCCAACAATACTTTGCTAGTGAAGCAACTCCTGGCAATGTCTTTCTATATCCGAAAATTGAATCTGCTCCAAAATAGACACTTTTGCGAGAGTGGGTAAGATAAAGGCAAAAACAACAGATTTCTTGAGCTGCTACTCGGAAAACGGCGGGCAGAATTTTTTTAGCAGCAGAAAGGCACTCCGCATGCCGCTTCATCGATTTAGAATAAAAGGTTGGAACTTATACACCGCCAGGCGAACGTCGAAAGCGTCAAAACTCATGCTCCAGTGAAACACCTAAGGACCGAGAACAAATCACTGTCGCTCCAGTCGCTGTTTATCTCCACGACGCGTTTCGAAGGTTTAAGCCTCCACCATCAGGGGGATTTATATTTGTTAGTATGACGTGTATATTCGTGTTGTGTTACGATTTTGGGGGAACTTGGGGCACTGTCTCCAGTGGTTACAGGTTCCGTTCACAGTCATGACATCACATGTAAACTGTCATATTTTGTAAACAACGACGGCATCTTTCAAATGTGTCCTTCACCCAAAGCTGTGTTATAACAGATTCAAGGTCTAAAATCTTGACTCCTTATTTAACATAGTGCCAAAATGCAGTCCACTTTAAAGGAACAGTGCAGTTAGCACACACAAGATTTCCGGCGGATGGATAAAACCCTTGTTCATGTAGATCAGCTTCACTCAAACTGAACCGACATAAAAAAAAGACTGTACTCCTTTTTCGTGCTAGTATACACTATGCATTAATGGCAAGGGTCTTTGCACTGGGATATAGCATTCCTGAGGTGGATTTTCTGGATGGGTCCTACTCGAATCTCATGTAACAGTTCTGGAATGGGCTTGACAGTCAACTTCAAGAGAGATGAGTTCACTCAGAACATTGGCGATAACTAATCACATTGCTTATAGTATTCTCCTATTTACTCCACGTCTGCAGGAAAATAATGTGATATTTGTGAGTTCATTTTGATGAAAACACTTTGTTCGCTATGCCAAAACTGGACAAGGTCAGAATTTCTCCATAATCATGGAAAGGAATACACATTAAAATTAAGTTTATTTTCAGTGTTGCTGTAGTTAGTTGGATGCTGGTGTGTTTCAGTACCTCTCCCACTTTTCAACTTAGTAATGATTCGCTGTTGTTTGGAATACAATTATGTAATTTCATTTTTCCGCCGCGCTGCTTCTGCTGTTTGCTTTGCGCTCTGTTTTGTAGATGACGCGTTGTTTACATTAAACTCTACAATAAATTTAAAAACAGAAACGTGAAACAACAGCAAGCTCTCATGAACATTAAATTCAACAAAACGTGTTTACCTAACAACATTGCATCATACTCTATAAGGTTTAATGTAAACAATCAAGCACCTGCAGCACCGTGCACAAAACTAACAGCAGAACTAACACATTGCATTGCAAAATACAGCTGTCCAATATCAACAAGGATGATGCTCTGCTAGAACTAGCTAATCAAATAACAGTGTCCTCAATTTTGTATAAAACACCTGGTAAGAGTAAAATCCTACACGGAAACGATTTTAGGAAACGAATGGGAGAATCCACGCCACGTTTGGCTCCTCAACTTGGCGGTCACGACGAAAGAAATTGTTACTACTACGCGATTAAGAGCAGGGCACATGAAGACTATCAAAACATTAAAATTATTACTCTCCCCAACCTGTGGTCCCTGTCTAGCTGAAGAGAACATTATGATAAATACTATCAGCCCAGAACAACTAAGCTGTACAGTATTTTGAAAATTAAAGGTCGTTTTTATCTTAGAGTAGCTCTTTGTTCCATGAATAGGTCCGTTGCCAAATGTACAGGGTATCCATCCAACTAAGGACTCCCTGATTGGAAAATAAAATATCTCGAAAACTAAGATCGATAGACCACTGTAACAACAAGTGTGTTTATTGTAAAAACTGTAAAGACTTTATATCTAAATTATACGGAAGTTTCGGAGTAGATTGAGAAAGTGCTAACAGATAGCCCATACGCTGCGCAGCTCGTACATTATTAGCGCGCTTGATTAAACTTTTTCTCAGTAAGCAATTTTTGCCGTCGTACCGCAATATTTTGAAAATGTCCACCACTCGCAGTATGGAAATGGCGTGAAGGAACAATGAAATTTGCCGTCACATCCTTCAGTGTCTCAACGGAAGTGGATTCAGATTATAACGAGTCACCCTCCTCTAACATTACTGTTTTTCATAGAGATAGCCGATACCATGTATACATCGATTCTTGCATAGGTTAAAATTATCACTAAAAGAATTCATATGATTTTGTATGCGATGTAATATATTTAAGGCTAAAATGTATAAAAAAGAAAGTAACCTGTTTAGTTGATATGTACTAACACTTAAAATTATTATTCTTTAAAAATAATTGAAATTACTAAATTTCTGGCTTACTTAAAATTCATATTATTAATTGCACAATCTAACACTAATTACTTAATTTATTTCTAGACTGATTTACAAAATAATGATATATTTTAGCGAAGATTCTTCTTTGGTAAAGAAAGTTTGTAAACTCTTTGGAATAGTGTGAGTACCGCAGAATGTCAGTAGTAGTTCTACATGCCTCTGATGGAAACGCACGAATTTTGCTAAACTTGTCAACAACAATGTAATTATTGGTTTTTTAAATGTGGAAACCGTAAAGTCAGTCTGATTTAGAAGAATGGGATAAAATAAAAAGATATTTATGAGAAGAGGCAAATCATCAGTTACGTAGTGCAACAAGAATCTACACCGTTAAATCGAAACTTAAGCTGCAAGAAGGTTCAAATGGTTCAAATGGCTCTGAGCACTATGGGACTCAACTGCTGAGGTCATTAGTCCCCTAGAACTTAGAACTAGTTAAACCTAACTAACCTAAGGACATCACAAACATCCATGCCCAAGGCAGGATTCGAACCTGCGACCGTAGCGGTCTTGCGGTTCCAGACTGCAGCGCCTTTAACCGCACGGCCACTTCGGCCGGCAAGCTGCAAGAAGGTATCCCTATACAAGACTGAGCCATCGACAACGAGATAATGAAGATAAGTAAAAAGTTATTGTTTTGTGTGTTTTACACCTCTCGAAGCTTTTGAAAATAGTGAAGGTACTAAGACAACGAATTTAATAGTGGTGTGTGGGAGGTTAAGATTACGACACACAGATCGCAGCTTCAGTCTCGTCCATCGTGGTGCGATGTTTCCGATGGACAGTGTCTTTTAATGTGACACACAAGAAGTAGTCACAAGGAGTCAGATCGAACGAATATGGAGGCCCATCCGTCCCTGCTCCAGTAAATTTGCAATAATCCAACGCAATGACCCTATTCCCGAACTATTCATCAAGATGTGGTCTGACCCCATCTAGCATGAACCACTCGGTGACTGCTCGATCCTCCAACGATTTCTGTGTGGCGACAACTTGTTCCAAAATAGTAAGGTAACGTTTACTAATGATTGTTTCTCGCATTAAAAGAACTCGCATGAAGAAAGGGCCAATAATACCTCTGCTGCTTACCGCAGCCCAAACAGGAACTTTGAGAGCATACAGTGCATTCCCTTCACACAAAAAGGAAAGAACCCCAGGAGCGTCAGTTTTGTTGTTTCACGACTCCACTCAGGTGGAAATGTGCTTCATTTGTGAACCAGATGTAGCCAACACCAAATTCTTCGTTATCAACCACTGTGAGAACCTGGTCCGCAAAATTTGGAATAGAAACACGCGTAGGCTCTGTCTTAGTATTTTCTGCGTGCTGGAACTCTTAAAAACTAGTCTCTGGTACAATTCTTCGGACAGATTTCCTTGGATTTTGCTGAATAGCTCCAGAAACTATGGCGACGTGTTCAGGAGTTACAATAGTTTGCCAAGAGCCAACATTCCTTGCTATATCATCAGCCACGTTGCCTGTGCGTTGGAATTTTGTGAAGAGCTTGCGAATGGTTTTCGTATCATGTCCTTTTGTAACACTAAATCGTGTTTGAAAACAGCGCCTCGTCGCAGTAGGCCTGAGTTCTAACCCGTGCAATTCCAGTACCAGCAAAAATGCTGTTCAATCGAATACATGATTTCCACCTCTTTCTTCGATACTTCCTTTCAAGTTTCATCCGTGGAACAGAGCTGTGAGCTGCGACGCTCTATTTATAGGCACTACGTATTGCGATCACAGCGCCTTCCGTTAGCAGCTTTTACAACTATTTAGAAACTTCTGTTTAACATCTGTATAATATTCTTACAGCTTTTGTTGCACTCGTCTATCGATCTTAGTTTTCGAGGTATTTAATTCTGAAATCAAGAACTCACCTTCCCTGTACACTCTGTATTTGCCTTTTCATTTGTCTTTATAAAAGATGATTTTAATTTTTTTTCATGCTGTGCTTGTACCGTAATAGTGTAGTCAGACTAATCTGCTTTGTGGAGTAATTATCTAGCATCTGGCGTAAGATGTGGAGCGCTTACGCTGCCAGCCACCTGAAGATTATGCTTCAGTAGCCCGAAAGGTAGCTAATAGAAGAAGAAATACTTTTAAGAGATATTACAAAACGATTGGTCGGCATTAGACAAATACACAGCTTTCGCTATTTTAACAGCAAGTTCATCGTCTTAGGGTACGGAGTAGAGGACAACGAAACAAACAAATAATCTCAATGAAGACTATTTTGTAGTTGGCGCAACTACAACTTAGATTATACATTGATACTGTAAAGAAATTTCAAAAAATTCTCCAAAATAATCTTAATTAAATCCTTAAAGGTTTTTGAAAACGAATGAAATTCTTCAAGACCGCAGTAGCTGTAAATAAGCTCCTTTATTAGGCATAAGAACCGGTTTCACACCATTGTTGCATATTTAGGTGATAATCTGTACTGAATACAAAAAGCGTTTTTTTAATAAAATGCCGTTAATGCATAGTGTATACTAGCGCAAGAAAGGGCTACAATCTTTTCTGTTTTTTAAATGTCGGTTCAGTCTGAGTGAAGGGTTTTATCCATCCGGCAGAAATCTTGTGTGTGCTAACTGCACTGTTCTTTTAAAGTGGACTGCATTTTGGCACTATGTTAGACAAGGAGTCAACATTTTAGACCTTGAACCTGCTATAACGCAGCTTTGGGTGAACGACACATTTCAAAGATGACGTCGTTGTTTACAAAATATGACAGTTTACGTGTGATGTGCCATGACTGTGAACGAAACCTGTGACCACTGGAGACAGTGCCACAAGTTCCCCCAAAGTCGTAACACAACACACACACACACACACACACACACACACACACACACACATATATATATATATATATATATATATATATATATATATATATATATATATATATACTAACAAATATAAATCCCCCTGATGGTGGAGGCTTAAACCTTCGAAACGCGTCGCGGAGATAAATAAAACAGCGACTGGAGCGACAGTGATTTGTTCTCGCTCCTTAGGTGTTTCACTGGAGCGAGAGTTTTGACGCTTTCGACGTTCACCTTGCTGTGTGTAACTTCCAACCTTTTAAGAGATTACGCAATTAATCGGTCTACAACTTGAATGTTGCGACATCGTACATTCTCTCTAGCCTTATGAAATGAAAGATCGCGAGTAGAAACCTGTTCCTTTTTCTCGCTGTTGTGGACTACTTACTAACAGCATTTTATAAAAAATTTTTTTTTTGTATTTAACACAGATTATCAACCGAAGATGCACCAGTAATGGTACGAAACCGGTTGTGATGCCTTGAAGAGCCTGTATACAGCTGAAACGGCCTTGAAGAATCTTCATCAATTTTCAAAATTTTAATTGTTTCTTTTAGATTAGTTTGGAGAATTTTTTGGGAATTACTTCACAGTAACATTCTCAATAAAGATAAGTCCGGAAACCAATGGTTTCCCCAACACGACGTATTACGACTGAGTACACGAACACCTTATAACAGAGCCTCCGAGGATTTAAGATATTAGCTTTAACAGAAACACATTTCAACAACTGATTTACATGGCTACCGTTCGTGTGAAGGCCGGCACCAGCTGGTTGCTTATCGATGACCGTACATGTTCAAAAGCCCCAGGTGGTCCGAACCTGTTGACAACCGTTCAAAATGCGTTCCCAGGGTTCATTCGTTACCGTCAACAGGGCCGGAATACACCAAAGCTTTTAAGTATACCCACACAAAAAAATCATCTGGGTTAAAGTCGGGAGACCTGAGAGGCTATGCTATTGGCGAGCCAGTTCCAATTCGCGTGTTTTTTCACTGTGTCGTTGACTGAACTGCACTAGATTTATTCTGGGAAGAGAGTTGTAACAGTGGTGTCAGTTGTGCAGTTACATAGAGCGACAGGGTATGAATGCTTCAGCATCGTGTGTAACGTAGTGGATGTAGCCAGCAGAGTGCCAAAGACTTGGGGCTCACCAGAGGAAACAGCAAGCAGGCAAAGCCCCTGTTCCCCGCACTGTCGGGCCCGCTGTGGCGTTTATAAACATCCGGGCTGTGAGAGCAACAGTGTTCATCATACAGTCCCCTGCCCTAACAAAGAAAGCCTCACATGCCGTACATTCAGGTTCAGGTATACCTAAAGGAGGTCTGTGTGTATGAAGCAGAGAAAAATAGATGGCTAGATAGATATACAGACAGACAGACAGACAGACAGAGAGAGAGAGAGAGAGAGAGAGAGAGAGAGAGAGAGTTCGTGATCCGTAGTCGTGTGCTAGCGTAAGATACGTACGAGGCCGAAATCTTACACTAACTGTAGATACAAAAGACCACTGTCGTGTAACTCATGGCGTATACGACGTCTCCTGGCTACACTTCAGGAATTTCATGCAGTGAGGGGGATTTCTGGCGTGATGCAGACGCTTGGTTTGCGTCAGAAATTGTGTGTCGTATGGCAGTACTGCTTAGGAAAGAAACGGTTATCAACGGGCCCGGATTGGTTGTCATCAGGCTACAGTCAAATACACTACTGGCCATTAAAATTGCTACACCAAGAAGAAATGCAGATTATAAACGGGTATTCACTGGACAAATATATTATACTAGAGCTGACATGTGATTACATTTTCACGCAATTTGGGTGCATAGATCCTGAGAAATCAGTACCCAGAACAACCACCTCTGGCCGTAATAACGGCCTTGATAAGCCTGGGCATACAGTCAGAGCTTGGATGGCGTGTACAAGTACAGCTGCCCACGCAGCTTCAACACGATACCACAGTTCATCAAGAGTAGTGAGTGGCGTATTGTGATGAGCCAGTTGCTCGGCCACCACTGACCAGACGTTTTCAATTGGTGAGAGATCTGGAGCATGTGCTGGCCAGAGCAGCAGTCCAAAATTTTCTGTATCCAGAAAGGCCCGTAAAGGACCTGCAACATGCGGTCGTGCATTATCCTGCTGAAATGTAGGGCTTCGCACGGATCGAATGAATGGTAGAGCCACGGGTCGTAACACATGCGAAATGTAACGTCCACTGTTCAAAGTGCCGTCAGTGCGAACAAGAGGTGACCGAGAGGTGTAACCAATGGCACCCCATTCCGTCACGCCGGGTGATACGCCAGTATGGCGATGACGTATACACGCTTCCAATATGCGTTCACCGCGATGTCGCCAAACACGGATGCGACCATCACGATGCTGTAAACAGAATCTGGATTCATCCGAAAAAAAATGACGTTTTGCCATTCGTGCACCCAGGTTCGTCGTTGAGTACACCATCGCAGGCGCTCCTGTGTGTGATGCAGCGTCAAGGGTAACAGCAGCCATGGTCTCCGAGCTGATAGTCGTTGCTGCTGCAAAGGTCGTCGAACTGTTCGTGCAGATGGTGGTTGTGTTGCAAACGTCCCCATCTGTTGACTCAGGGATCGAGACGTGGCTGCACGATCCGTTACAGCCATGCGGATAAGATGCCTGTCACCTCGACTGCTAGTGGTTGGGATCCAGCACGGCGTTCCGTATTACCCTCCTGAACCCACGGATTCCATATTCTGCTAACAGTCATTGGATCTCGACCAACGCGAGCAGCAATGTCGCGATACGATAAACCGCAATCGCGATAGGCTACAATCCGACCATTATCAAAGTCGGAAACGTGATGGTACGCATTTCTCCTCCTTACACGAGGCATCACAACAACGTTTCACCAGGCAACGCCGGTAAACTGCTGTTTGTGTATGAGAAATCGATTGGAAACTTTCCTCGTGTCAGCACGTTGTAGGTGTCGCCACCGGCGCCAAGCTTGTGTGAATGCTCTGAAAAGGTAATCATTTGGATATCACAGCATCTTCTTCCTGTCGGTTAATTTTCGCGTCTGTAGCACGTCATCTTCGTGGTGTAGCAGTTTTTTTAATGGCCAGTAGTGTATATCAAAATAAGGGTGTCCACAACACCTTGACCATCGAAGCTGTCATCATCGCCAGTCATACTTTCCTTATAACGGCTGAGCAGAGCTGATGACTGGCGATAGCAGTCAACGCTGGCCAAGATGGTTCTGTCGCTGCCGAGTAGTGGTTATTCTTCGCGTTTTACTGTCCTTGTTAACACTAGATCAAACAGATAGGCTCTACCGAAAAAGCACTCAAAAGATCGTTTTTGAAGATCATTTCGTTTGTAACGGGAAACATACTTACGCTTTCCATCAATACTGAGCGTCACATGAAAGACACGATGAGCAGTATTAGTTTGCGCTCACTGCAGCTACTAATTGCGAAAACGAAGTTGCAAATATCTGACGAAACACAAACAGAAAATGAGCTTTACCACTCTCAGGAGGGACATCCTATACATGAAAATATTACACTGTCCAGTAACATAAATGTGACCACCTGTCGAAAGGGCGAGTAACCAACTTTTGCAGTGCAGGAAAGGAAATCAATGAGGTTTTGGAAGGCACGGACGGGGATGTAGAACAGTGCGCAGTCGAGTGCCGTAACCAGCAGCTATGCTAGATTTGTCGGTTGAGAATCCATTGCAAGAGCAGTCCAATCGAAGTGGTCACTCAGATTCTCTAATGGGTTTGATGGCTAGGGAGCACGGTAAACTCATCCTGGTGCCCTCAAACCACGCACGAACGCTAAGAGCTGAGCGACACTATTACATTGTTCTGCTGTAGAAGCCATCGTGCGAGGAAAAGCAAACAATGTGAGGGTGGACATTATCCGCAAGGACAGTTGCATACTCGTATTAACCATTATGCCCGCCCAGAATGACGAGATCGTCCAAGGGTTGCAACGAAACCATTTTCCGTACCATAACGCTCCGACGATTGTTGCATGGTGTTCGGTTTCAGTTGTTTCACGCCGTACACACCATTGACCATCTGTCCGATGAAATACAAACATGATTCATCTGAAAAGGCCGCCGATGGAGACTCAGTGGAGGTCGAGTTACGGTACTGGCATGCAAATTCCAGCCTTTGTCGCCGATGAATAGCAATCAACATGGGTGCTTGAACCAAGCGCCTGCGTTGGACGCCCGTACGCAGCAACATTCACTGAAAAGTCGGTTGGAGAGATGCTTTTGGTTCGTCTGGACAGCCAGTTGCTCAAGAGTTGCTCGTCTGTTCGCCCGTACACATCTCCGCAGCCGTCGTTCACCCCCGTCATCTAAGGCCCGCGGTACACCACAGATACCTCGGTGCTGGTTTTGGATACTACCATTTTTCCATGCACACTATACTTTAACCACGGCGGCAAGCGAAAATTTTACAAACTTAACTGTTTCGGCATGCTTTGCGCTTTTGTTCCGTAAAAATTCCTCCCGAACAGGCCATGATGGCCCAATGGTACCGACCAGCCGCCATGTGATCCTCAGCCCATAGGCGTCACTCGATGCGGATATGTAGGGGCATGTGGTCAGCACATTGCTCTCCCAGCCGTGTGTCAGTTTCCGAGACCGGAGCCGCTTCTTCTCAATCAAGTAGCTCCTCAGTTAGCTTCACAAGGGCTGAGTGCACCCCGCTTGCCAACACCGCTCAGAAGATCGGGTGGTAAACCCATCCAAGCTCTAACCCAGCCCGACAGCGCTTAACTCCGGTGATCTGATGGGAACCGGTGTTACCACTGCGCTGGCCCGAAAGCCTGTGATCATACTGTAACACCGGAAATGCATATCATCCTATTTCTATCTATTGCACTGCAAATTTTTTTCCTTATTTTGTTACCTGAAGATATAACGTTTCTGTGTCTTTGAATATCGTAATTGTTTTACTATTTGTATATATATGCATTTATGTCGATGTATAATTAGTTTGTTTTGTGAATATTATTTGTATTTATACGCTGGGTCTGGCCTAGGGAAAACTATGCTATCGAACGAATACATCGATAGGTCGTGTGAAGAACGAAAGTGTTTAGGATCTTGGGAGTCTTAACTCTGCCGCGTGGAGCGCGGGCTGAGCAGAAAGGGTCTGGCTGGAGTAGTGCAGTGGAGCAGGTGTTTTGTGTGACGCTCCCGCGAGTTGCCGCGCTTTCGGGGTTTGGCAGCATGGAATTGCGCTCGACTTGCTATGTTAGTTTCTGACGGTGTCACGGACGGGAAGCGTTAGCCGGCACACATCAAGAGCCCGTTTCGGTTGGAGACCGTGCCGAGAAGAAGGCGCGCCAACATCCAGCTTCTGCAACAGCGACGGCCGACAATGAGTGATTGTCGCAACCTCCTCCATCGACGACTTCAAACCTTCAATCCACCAACAAGGAAGACTGGAAGCACGTAAAGTATTAGAACTGTATGGCAGACCTCAGCTTTTCAAACTGTTCAAATCATAAAATTACAGCAACGTAGCATGAACCTTTGTTGCTCATTGTCCCAATTGCATTGCCAAGCAGGGTCCCTTCATTTTCCGAAATGAACCCGAGTGTCGTTGAAATTCAAAGCCAGCATTAAAGTAATATAATTCGATTTCACTGCTTTAGTTTCAAAGTTCAATTAAAGTATTCATAGCTGGCTACAATATTTAGATTACACAAGCACAAATTAAGAGTGCGAGTTTTGTTAGCATATTTTAGCTTACCTGTGACTGTAGCTCAGCTTGGTTAAATCTGTTATTTCTAAATTGCGTAGATTCAAGTAGCTTTTGAAATGATTGTTGAGGTAGTCCAAGACTAACCGTATTTTACTGAATTTCGATATGCTTCGGAAACAAAGCTCACTATTAATTTTAGTCCCTAAATTAACTTTCAATTTTCCGGTTTTATTAATTCTTTTGCTAAATTAAGTCAGAGTGTAGCGAAATTTATTACTTCTGACAAACTTTCAGTTTTCACACAACACGTGTCAACCTTCAGTTGCCACGCTTTTAGTGCTAATTATATGTGCATTAATCTTTCATTTTCAGTTATTACAGTAATTGTCCATAGGACTGGCGACCGTAATTTCCCCCAAATCTCAAATATCTAATTACCGCTAGTTAATTGTTAACGTAACGGCCGCACATTTACTTTCTTTATTAACTCTACCCCTTTTCAAAATTAATTTCCACCAGTTTCATTTGCATTTTTCCTTTCATTTAGATGTAACCCTTTCCTCCCTCTTTACCGACAGATTAACTTCGGTGACGATTTGCTTTTCCCAAATTTCCATTAGGTACACGCGGTTTAATTTTTCACTGTCATTAAGGTCGATAAGTGAGGGGGAGGTTACAATACCCTTTTGGACTTCAGATACATCGCTTCGTTTCCGCATTACATCCTCCCCCCCTCCCTCCTCCTCCTCCCCTGCCCTCCCTGCCCCCCCCCCCCCCCCCCCGACACTCTTTATACACCCTATACTCCCAGTGCTGCCACCTGCCGTCTGCGAATGGTTATGCCATGTTAACGTCGAACATCGTGCGTGGTCACATTAATGGAACTGGACTGTATATAACATGGTGCCTTTCTTTCACGCTCCGGTTTCGCAGCCGAGTGGTGCCAGCATGGTCGCTCGATGTGTGTGGTCAGGGGACTGACCACACTTTGCAATAAACACATACTGCCTGGAGTCCTGAGCTCTGGAATTTTAAAGACGTCGTGCGGTCTGTGGTCAGAACGACAGAATAAAAAAGTCGAAGAAACAGATCGAGAGAAAGGAGAGAGAGAGAGAGAGAGAGAGAGAGAGGGAAATAAATGTGCTAAGCGCGTCTCATTGCGTTGCTGAGAAGGAGTCTGATTCAATTTTCGGCACTGTCGCGAATAATTCTTAGCGTGCCTCCTCTTTTTTTTGTTTCAGCCTTTCCTGGACTTTTCCAAGGATGATACCATTCGGCGTATCGCATGTCTCTTGGGATCGTTCTTCCACGACATTCCACGTTTCGTCCGCTCTGCAGTTAGTACCATCGCATGTCTGAAGTTCACACGCTGTGCCCTATTGGTGTTATGATCTTTTATTGTCCGTGCTTGCGTGATGCTAGCCCGTAGTTATACTGAAGTGTTCCGCTTCTTATTTCTTCCACTGGAATGTCTATACCCACGCACTTGTTTTATTTGCTTGAGATATGATTTAAACCGCAGGCCAGTAGGCTGGGAAGCTTTAGCAAGGCCACAGGGGCATTTTCAAGCTGGCGAACAGAATTACTAGTAGTTGACTGGGCCATGTCAAGGCTGAGCTGGTCACTGAGGTGCGTGATAAAAGAACCTGGCCTTCAAGGACATAGCAAAGGAGTGGCTCGACATTATACAACCAAACCAATCAGATTTTTAAGAAGCATTTCTACAGTAACGAAAATTATGCACCACGAAGACGGAGGGGAAAATGAGGTTCCACGTAAAATGCACAGAAATGCGAACTTAACAGCATACAAGACACAACGTGAGGTTTACCATTGTGGTGGAAGAAAGCGGATGCCTGCTGTTCTTAGACATTCAGATTAAAAAGAATCCTGGTGACACCGTGAGACACTGTGTGCAGGAGGAAGACACACACTGACCTGTACCTAAATGCAAGTAGCTCCCACCATCCAGCTCAATACACATTTGTGCTCACCACCCTGGTACAATGAGAGCGAGCCATATGCGACAAGGAAAGTCTATCTACCGATGACAGCATCTGCGCGGAACTTCTCGCAAGAACGCCTACTCTGAAATATGACGCGCTCTCCTGCCGAGAAAGAAGAAGAAAAACGCATACGAAGGGAAAAAGCACTTGGCGTTCCTTCATAAACAGGGCCGCCTGCAGCCAAGATTGGCAGATAGTGGAGAAGCACAACAAAAAAACATTTTCCACTCTAGCTGGTCGTAGGTTGTGTTCCAAAAATCAACAGCATAGAGACAGAAGTGATGACACTTTTTGCAGGACCTGACCATTTTGCAGGACAATGCTCAAGCACGTACAGTGCAAGCTGTTACTGAGTTGTTTGACTGATGGGGCTGCTAAGTGCTATACCACCTACTGCACTCCCCTCACTTAAGCCCTCGTAAGTTCAACTCTATTTCTAATCTGAAGTAAACACTTCACGGAATTCGCTTCAGAACTGCTACAAATTCGTCGGGCAATAGACTTCTGCGCTCGAACTGTCAACACAACTGGCACTGCTAAGAGTATCCTACGAGTTCCACATCGCTGGCAACGGGTTATTCACAGTGCTGGTGACTACGTTGAAGGTCAGTAAAACTTTGAAACACGTATCTATTTTGTACGAGCTGTAAATAAATAGTTGCCACTATTAAAGTTCCAACCATACATACAGGGTTATTACAAATGATTGAAGCGATCTCACAACTCTACAATAACTATTATTTGAGATACTTTCACAATGCTTTGCACACACATACAAAAACTCAAAAAGTTTTTTTAGGCATTCACAAATGTTCGATATGTGCCCCTTTAGTGATTTGGCAGACATGAAGCCGATAATCAAGTTCCTCCCACACTCGGCACAGCATGTCCCAATCAATGAGTTCGAAAGCATCGTTGATGCGAGCTCGCAGTTCTGGCACGTTTCTTGGTAGAGGAGGTTTAAACACTGAATCTTTCACATAACTCCACAGAAAGAAATCGCATGGGGTTAAGTCGGGAGAGCGTGGAGGCCATGACATGAATTGCTGATCATGACCTCCACCACGACCGATCCATAGGTTTTCCAATATCCTGTTTAAGAAATGCCGAACATCATGATGGAATTGCGGTGGAGCACCATCCTGTTGAAAGATGAAGTCGGCGCAGTCGGTCTCCAGTTGTGGCATGAGCCAATTTTCCAGCATGTCCAGATACACGTGTCCTGTAACGTTTTTTTCGCAGAAGAAAAAGGGGCCGTAAACTTTAAACCTGCATGCTTTATTCGTAGACTTCCGCGGGCTACGCGCGAAACTTGCCCGCACGCGTTCAACCGTTTCTTCGCTCACTGCAGGCCGACCCGTTGATTTCTCCTTACAGAGGCATCCAGAAGCTTTAAACTGCGCATACCATCGCCGAATGGAGTTAGCAGTTGGTGGATCTTTGTTGAACTTCGTCCTGAAGTGTCGTTGCACTGTTATGACTGACGTGAGTGCATTTCAAGCACGACATACGCTTTCTCGGCTCCTGTCGCCATTTTGTCTCACTGCGCTCTCGAGCGCTCTGGCGGCAGAAACCTGAAGTGCGGCTTCAGCCGAACAAAACTTTATGAGTTTTCCTACGTATCTGTAGTGTGTCGTGACCATATGTGAATGAATGGAGCTACAGTGAATTTATGAAATCGCTTCAATCATTTGTAATAGCCCTGTATATCTCTTGTAACAGGTCTCAGTCCCTCTCGGAAGCCATTGTCTCGGTGACGCCGTTTCTCAAATAACCCTGAGGAGAACCTCTGATGTTAGAGTTAGGATAGCGTGGATGAAAACAGTCGTGACAGTTAAATTCTGCGTCGGTCCTGGAGAAGTGCTAAGGGTGAGTAATGATTAAGACGGCGGCTCGCAATTAGGAGTCGCAATTATCAGAAAATTTGTCCCAATAGGGGACGGATTTTCTTCAATGGCGACATAGTCAACGACACTTATTACGCTGAAACAGCTGTGGCACGAAAGAACACTGTTTAACAATCAAAATGGTAAAAAAAGAGCAACACATAACAAACCTGTAACACATAGTCCAGTAGTACATAATCACGCCCAGAACTGAAAACTCAGTACAAAGCAAGACTTCACACGCTGACAACAAAGACGTATTCGTAAAGCCATTTCCGCAAAACAATAGCATCGCGTGTAGCTCAGAAGGTGTTGAAATGCTGAACAGCGCACAGAAAAAACGGAAAGTGGAAAATAATGGTGTGTGCGCACAAATAAATGAAGGTGCGGTAGTGGCAAATGGAAGCGCGGAGTACAAACGGCATACGAAACGAGCAGCATATTCGCAGCTCGTCGTCCCAGCTAGCGGGCGTGTCTGAGTACAATTTACCCGGACCTGACGTACAGAAATAAATGTTACAGCTAAATACAGGCAGAACATCAGAATGTGGGACATGGGTCGACGTTTATGTCATACGTGGGAGACGTACCTGCCTTACTTCGTTTTCTTCGGCGAGATTGGTCAGAAAATGTGACGCAATTTTTACGTTGCCGGAAACGGCAGGTAAACTTTTTATGGGAATAAGCACTTGATCGTTGGCCGTAGTACAAAGAAGGCCTGTTCCGAGAGCGTAGGTGTGTCTTGCTGTGTACTGTGGAGTTAACAAAAAAACTGTAATTATTCTTGTGGTTATAATAAAAGTGCGGTTACTCACAGCGGTCCATTATAGGCTGTAATTATCGCATGGCAGCGAAACTTTGTAGATACGCTAATATGTTAAGACGGAACCGATTTACGATGGGAAAAAAGTTAGTTCTAATTTTCACCACCAGGTGCACATTGGCGCTGTACGTTGTTTCTATGATGGTATGACACCCACGCTGTCATCTGACAAGCCACAACGTGAGTGAACAGTATGGCAATCGAGAAGAACGGCAGCAGTTACAGTGCTGCTCTGAGAGAGCATCGCTGACTAAAAGCTCTGAGCAGAGGCCCGATGTCACTGTATGGTTTGAAGAAGACGATAACGAAGTTTGGAAACACTGGCGAACTAGATGCGGACCAAGTAAGATGAAGGCGTCCTGTCCCGTTTGAAATTACTGTCGAGGTTGCTGTTGTAGCTGACCATTCAGCAGTTACTCCAGGCACTGCTAGTGCTCGTACAGTGTCACGAGAATTGTCCATCCCACGGAATGTTTTGTAGTCTACTCTCATGCTCATAAATTAAGGATAATGCTGATACATGGTGAAACAACGCTCTGGTAGGCGGTTTGCTGGTTTCAATCACCTCGGGGTTTGACAATGCGCCAGCCGGTGTGGCCGAGCGGTTCTAGGAGCTGCAGTCTGGAACCGCGCGACCGCTACGGTCGCAGGTTCGAATCCTGTCTCGGGCATGTATGTGTGTGATGTCTTTAAGTTAGTAAGGTTTAAGTAGTTCTAAGTTCTAGGGGACTGATGACCTCAGATGTTAAGTCCCATAGTGCTCAGAGCCATTTGACCCATTTTTTTTTATGACCATGCGGTGCATTTGACCTGCGGTCGTCGCACGGTGGCGCTGGCAGCAGTCCACATACACAGAGGTGTGTTAGTGCATGCCAGAGTACCGTGCAGCGAGTAACTGTGCAGACGTTTTCAGGCGTGGTAATGGTGACTGTGTTGAAAATGGCTCAAAGAACACATATTGATGACGTTGTGAGGGGTAGAATACTAGGGCGACTGGAGGCTGGTCAAACACAGCAGGTCGTAGCACGGGCCCTCCGTGTGCCAGAAAGTGTGATCATGATTATGGCAAAGATTCCAGCAGACAGGAAACGTATCCAGGCGCTACAGTACGGGACATCCACAGTGTACAACACCAGAAGAAGACCGATATCTCACCATCAGTGCCCGCAGACGGCCACGGAGTACTGCAGATAGACTTGCTTGCGACCTTACTGCAGCCACTGGAACAGTTGTCTCCAGACATACAGTCTACAGACGACTGAACAAGCATGGTTTATTCGCTTGGAGACCTGCAAGGTGCATACCATTGACCCCTGGTCACAGGAGAGCCCGTAAAGCCTGGTGTCAGCAACACAGTACATGGTCATTGGAACAGCGGTCCCAGGTTATGTTCACGAACGAGTCCAGGTATAGTCTGAACAGTGATTCTCGCCGAATTTTCATCTGGTGTGAACCAGGAACGAGGTACCAACCCCTTAATGTCCTTGAAAGGGACCTTTATTGAGGTCGTGATTTGATGGTGTAGGGTGGGATTATGACTGATGCACGTACACCACTGCATGTAACAGGTCAGATGTACCGGGACGTCCTTTTTGCACCAGTGTGTCCACTTTTTCAGCGGAGCAGTAGGTCCCACCTTCCTCCTGATGGATGATACCGCACGGCCCCACCGAGCTGCCATCGTGGAGGAGTACCTTGAAGCAGAAGATATCAGGCGAATGGAGTGGTCTGCCTGTTCTCCAGACCTAAACCCCATCGAGCACGTCTGGGATGCTCTCAGTCGACGTATCGCTGCACGTCTTTAAACCCCTACGACACTTCAGGATCTCCGACAGGCACTGGTGCAAGAATGTGAGGTTATACCCCAGCAGCTGCTCGACCACGTGTTCCAGAGTATGCCAACCCGTTGTGCGGCCTGTGTACGTGTACATGGTGATCATATCCCATACTAATGTTGGGGTACATGCACAGGAAACAATGGCGTTTTGTAGCATATGTGTTTCGGAACGGTTTTCTCAACTTATCACCAATACCGTGGACTTACAGATCTGTGTGGTGTGTGTTCCATATATGCCTATGCTATTAGCGTCAGTTTTGTTTAGTGCCACGTTGCGTGGCACCACATTCTGCAATTTTCCTTAATTTATGAGCGTGAGTGTATATTACACTGGTACCTTAATTATCCCTACTGCTTGTCATGATTATCAGCCAAGGAACTTCCCGTACTTATGTCGCAAAATTTCGATTATTTGGTTTTTTGTGGGTCCTATGCATGAGTCTTAGCGTGTGCAACGGCCAATTGGTGGTCAACGCGTGTTCGGTAGCACATGAACATCTTAGCTTCCCGTGTTCTCTCTTCGTAGCATCTTATACTCTCTCTCGATGTGTTTTCTTTGAATCATAGTTATAATTACGCAATAACACAAAATAAGACGCACAACGATTGAATTAGCCAAATGGGACGGAAATCCGTAGATTTACATGTACAGACAAATAAGTAATTACAAATATAAAAGTAGGCTTCCGCGGCCACTGTCACAGTCAAAATTTTTCTGGGTTTGCGCCGCATTGTCAGTATGTAAAACTACCAACGTTTCGGTCACTGCTACAAGTGGAGGAGAATGAACTCCAACAACAAATCCGCAGGGTGGATCAGAATGAATACACCAACACCACCATGGTGTACCCCTTTTCAGAAGAAGAAGTCGCTGCTGAAATCAGATCATTAAAAAAGGGCAAGGCACCTGGGCCAGACAGACGACATTGTAGCGGAGGTTGTGCAGTTCCTCGCCCTCCAGCTAATAGCGTCTCTCACGGGACTATTCAGTGAATGTGTTAGAACCGGAAAATTCCCCAGCGTCTGGAAAAGGGCTAATGTGGTGATTATCCAGAAGGGAAAACACAAGACCCAACAGATCATACAGTCCCATATGCCTCCTAGACATCTTAGCGAAGTTGCTGGAGAAGCTATTGGCTGACAGACTGACAGCACACGGGATACTGCGCTGGATGATTGACGGGCAGTTCGGCTTCAGGCCAGGGCGATCGGCGTCTGACGCAATTGCCCTGGCAGCCGAGGTCCGCAGCTCAGCCCCGCACAATTATGTGGTTGGCATCATGGTAGATATCAGTGGCGCCTTCCACAACCTGTGGTGGCCCTCGCTCTTCTCCCGCTTGCGTGAGAAGGAGTGCCCAGGGCCCCTCTATGGCTGTCTGAGGAACTATTGTATGAACAGGGAGGTCTGGTTAGCATCGCCTAGCGGAAGAATAAGCAAAACCATCACGAAGGGGTGCCCCTAGGGATCCGTTCTGGGGCCACTGTTGGGATATCAACATAGAACCCCTCCTAGAGAAACTACAACTTAGTGAGGACGTGCTAGACGTGATAACCTACGCTGACGACCTCCTCCTGCTGGTAGGCGGCCGTAGCCGAGAGGAACTTGAGCCCAAAGTAGAACAAGCAATGACAGTGCTTCATGAATGGTGCCTAGAGGCAAAAATGAAAATTGCACCACACAAGTCAACATATCTGTTAATGAAAGGCAGTCTAGTTAGAAATACGACCGTCAGAATTGAAGGAACTCCAGTTCTTCGGCGTCGCGAGGCTAGATACCTAAGAGTCACAATAGATGAAAAATGGAACTACGATTCGCATATAGACAACATAATGCAGCGAACATTAGAAGTCCTGAACAACCTTATAAACATAGGCCATAGAAGATTCCACCTACCTCCAAACTTGATCAAACTCTACCATAATAGCATCCTGACGTCCTTAGTAGGATATGCGAGCGGGGTCTGGGCACACAGGTTCACGAGGGTGGTGCCCGCCATGACTGTGAGAAGGGTGCAGCGGAACATATTGTTGAGACTTGTTGGGGCATACCGAACAACTCCTGGGGGGGGGGGGGCCTTACTGATAATAATTGGGCTATGTCCGTTGGACATAAAAATCCGAGAGCAGGGGCGTGGTATTGGATCTCAAAGGGGAAAATAGAAAAGACTAGGGAAATCATGGGGATACAAGTAGGGGATAAATATGGAATTAGGAGAAGGAGCGAAGAGTTATGGCAACAGCAAAGGGAAAATAAGGAAACGGGAATAAGGGTAGACCAACTACCACAAAACATCAGGGAAAGGCAACAGATGAGCTACTTTGAGCCGAGCAGGGGTCTGCTGCACTTTCTTACAGGACATGGGCCATACCCAACATGGAAAACGGGCAACACCAGCGTGCGACTGTGGTGCTCCGGGCGGAACACCCGAACATGTCGTCTATGACTGCACGTTATACGACGATGTGGCGCTCGAACTCAGGAACCAATTACCGAACAGAGATACACAGGCAGTAATGCGACGTGCCGAGACCTTTGATGTCCTAAACAGTTTGGCAAATGAAATATCCCGAAAGATAACGAGGGATTTTATTAGAGACCAAAATGGTTAGAGACGAAAGATAAACCGATGAAGACACAGGTACCCCTGCGAATGCCGCCGAGCGCGGAACTGGCCGGCCGCTCCACGACCGGAATCCGCCGCCCTGCAGGACCAGAAAGGCAGGTGTATCATTCCGGAACTTGACATTTTGCACTAGATTTTTAGAAAGTAGTTACACTAGAATAATGTAAAATTAGAACACCAACATTACTAACATAAGTAGAGACTGCAGCTATTTTCAAGTAGATGGCCAGCCCAGTGCCAGGGGCACGCTCACTGGGACTAGCTCAGTGAGCAGGCCTTAATAGTAGGTTTGCATATCATCTGGCACACCTGTAACGCTGCAGGGTAGATTAGTCTCATAGTAGCCCAGTGTACTTAACAAGTTAGATTAACCCTGTCCATAGATAGTGCCATTAACCAATTAAGTATAAGCTGCTTTGTTTTGTATGATGAAAGGACCCACTAATTAAATAAGGTGGTGGGTTATTCTGTATAACATAATGTCGTCGTTTTATGAATCATTTTTATCATAATTTTTGTTTTCAATTTTACTAATATCTTGTGTTGTATCAATAAAGTATTTTTTTAAGTGACCTTCTTCAGGATGTTGTTATTTACTGCTGAATGAGAAAACTTCGTTTGTTACATACCCGCTGACAGGGCTGTTATATATTTCTCACATTTTGTTATGGATGAAGGGCAGGGGTGTTCTTTTTTGGTGCTTTTATTATTTCTTTTTCATTGGCGAAATCTCGATGTTTTGATTAGTGTTGGCGTACTGCCTGTGACTGGTGGAAATTGGCAGTTGTAACGTGGCATTGTTACAATTTCAGAAAAGTTGGATGATTTATTCAAGGGTAAAGAACTTCACAAACTGAGCAAGTCAATAACGCGTTGGTCCACCTCTGGCCCTTATGCAAGCAGTTATTCGGCTTGGCATTGATTGATAGAGTTGTTGGATGTCTTCCTGAGGGGTACTGAGCCAAATTCTATCCAACTGGCTCTGAGATCGACAAAATACCGAGATGATTGCAAGGCTCTACTCTAACGCTCCAAACGTTCTCACTTGGGGTAGAGAAGACGACCTTGCTGGCCAAGATGGGGTTTGTTAAGCACGAAGACGGGCGGTCGAGACTCTCGCCATGTACGTTCGTCGACGTACCTCTTTACTGTAAGCGTGCCGCGGATGACAACCAAAGGGGTCTTGCTATGAAAAGAAACGCCATCCCCCCACCTTCCACACCATTAAAAAAATGGCTCTGAGCACTATGGGACTTAACATCTGAGGTCATCAGTCCCCTAGAACTTAGAACTACTTAAACCAAACAAACCTAAGGACATCACACACATCCATGCCCGAGGCAGGATTCGAACCTGCGACCGCAGCCGTCGCGCGGTTCCAGAATGAAGCACCTAGAACCGCTTGATCGCAGCGGCCGGCCAGACCATTATTCTTGGTCTCTGTTGATCCATTGTGAACGAAGAACAGTGGCTGATCAAATATCTAACAAAGAAATTCTCTAAATAGCCGTGCAAATTGAGACTTTATTTATTTTGTTTTCGCTTACAGTTTCGACTGTTCATTGTGTAATCTTCAGGTCCCATGTGCACCTCTCAAAAATTATGGCAGTGCTTTGCAGTCTAGTCTGGTGTCGATTCATTCGACAGGCAACACGTTTCTATTGATCCACGGTGAAAACTCAGTAATGCTACGCCCACTGCAATCATAGCTGTCGATGTCTTTGGGTCAATACGTAGGGGTCGTGTGATGTCCTTGAGAACGGAGTGCTGCGAAACCCTCGTGCCTGCACCTGCCTTTCACTCTGTCGTCAGACCTGCCGCAGATCGCTGCCTATCCTGAATTACACAGTGCGGGATTCTCCAACCTCTACGTTTTGTGATGAGACGAGATCGTCCAATACATCTACATTTAGACTCCGCAAGCCACCCAACGGTGTGTGGCGGAGGGCACTTTACGTGCCACTGTCATTACCTCCCTTTTCTGTTCCAGTCGTGTATGGTTCGCGGCAAGAACGACTGCCGGAAAGCCTCCGTGCGCGCTTGAATCTCTCTAATTTTACATTCGTGATCTCCTCGGGAGATATAAGTAGGGGGAAGCAATATATTCGATACCTCATCCGGAAACGCACCCTCTCGAAACCTGGACAGCAAGCTACACCGCGATGCAGAGCGCCTCTCTTGCAGAGTCTGCCACTTGAGTTTGCTAAACATCTCCGTAATGCTATCAAGCTTACCAAATAACCCTGAGACGAAACGCGCCGCTCTTGTCTGGATCTTCTCTATCTCCTCCGTCAACCCGATCTGGTACGGATCCCACACTGATGAGTAATACTGAAGTATAGGTCGAAGGAGTGTTCTGTAAGCCACCTCCTTTGTTGATGGACTACATTTTCTAAGGACTCTTCCCAATCAATCTCAACCTGGTACCCGCCTTACCAACAATTAATTTTATATGATCATTCCACTTCAGATCGTTCCGCACGCATACTCCCAGATATTTTACAGAAGGAACTGCTACCAGTGTTTGTTCCGCTATCATACAATCATACAATAAAGGATCCTTCTTTCTATGTATTCGCAATACATTACATATGTCTATGTTAAGGGTCAGTTGCCACTCCCTGCACCAAGTGCCTATCCGCTGCAGATCTTCCTGCATTTCGCTACAATTTTCTAATGCTGCAACTTCTCTGTATACTATAGCATCATCCGCGAGAAGCCGCATGGAACTTCCGACACTATCTACTAGGTCATTTATACCATACGGCCTGCTCGTTATTTCACCACCCTTCAACCACTTTGGATCGGTGCTTACGCCAGTAGTAAGGCAACAGGCGACCAGCTTCGCCGTTTCAGAGATTCTCGTTTCCAGACGCAGCGCCACAAAGGTGTGCCTTTCCCAAAACCGGTTGAAAGGTCTCTGTTGGATTCCTTTCATGTTTAATTTCTTAAATCTGTTGTCATTTACGGCATAAATTCCTCTTCTAAATTTACTGTGGCGTTTCTGACTATCTAGGAGGAGACTGAGTAGTGGAACGCGTTACTTTTACACATAAACAAGAACGATCTGTCACACTACTACACTTTAAAACACAGTTTATATGTAATTCATGTCACAGTCTCATACGGAACCTACATCCGCTTTATTTTATATACTGTATATGATAGGATACTGTCATCCCCCCTTCCCTTCTGCGTGAGAGGATGAATGAGCAAATGTATTTCTAGTTGCATGCTTGAGGGTAGCAGACAAGCCTGTCTGCTAGAAAACAGTAGGACCAACGTCGGAACAGGTAGCTACGCTTTCTAAAAGCAAAGAGGTTTCTATCCTTAGTGTGGTCCTGTCCGTCCGTTGTCATGTTGGTATAGGAAGCTGCCCCTCTGGCCACTTCCGTTTGTATTTGTGAGCCATCCCTCAGGAAGGGACCAGTCAGTCTGTCCGTGGCGAGCGTCTGAAGTGGTAAGATCTGCGGCTAAGCGCGTGTCTGCTAAGTCCGTAGGACAATGGATTTCTTAAGTTCAGCCTAACTGAAAATTTAATCACCTTTATTTCAGGTTTAGCTCTAAAATATATAATGTTATCTTAAATTGCAGCGCAGTGTAATTCGCGTGTGAAGTTCAGATTATTTTCCGGTAGTTGCCTTGTCACTACTTTGTGAGTAAAGTGGAACCACGTGTTGATCAGTAACTCTAACTAAGATCATCAATCTTAAATGCGAATGTGCGTGAGATTATAACGTCTCGTCTTGACAATATTTTTCAATATAGCAACTTTTCTTTATGTTCAACCCACGTGGGGTGTACTTTGTGAGACCACTACCACGTGCTTATATAATTGTTTGACCCATCAGGTTAGTAGTAAGACGTTAGTAACCAGTTCGAGTTTTTTCTTTTGTAAATGGCTTTTCGATCTAATTTATTTTAATTATCAAAATTATTGTGGAGTTACACTCTTTGTGTAAACCAAGTTGACCACGTGAAGCATGTGGTGTAATCATCAAAGTAGCCCTCAGCTATTCTTTTTGGGAAGATTTCGCAGAGAGTTAGTATGAATTTAGTATACCAGTGTGTGGTAATTACATGACGGACAGGATTGTGCTACGAACGTAACTTCTTTGGACGAAAATTGAATCGGTTGGTTGTGGTTAATTTCCTCTTGCATATGTTTCAACGTTCTTCGTGTGTTATTTTATGAATGCAGTGTTGTATGCAGTCTCCCAATCTTTGCTCCATATTTGATGTGTTACGTAAGATTACAATCTCACATTTTCACAATCCTAAATAAGGCACCAGCTTAGTTATGAATCGAGTTTAATATGCTGAAATTTCAATGATCAATCTTAAAATAAATTTCCAAATATACACTGATTTCTTTGTTTTTATTTAAATTCTCTTTTATATATATATATATATATATATATATATATATATATATATATATTAGCGGTTGTTGTATGACTATTAAAAGATTATAATTAATATTAGTCTGGTTGGAATTTGGTAAGCTAGACTGGATACCTGGTGAAACATTTTCTCAGTAATCCAAGGTAAACTTCCCCAGACAGCTCACAGCTTTTAACCCACTTTTATTGTCAATCAGCACCGCTTACACCACAAATTAAAGCAACAATATTACACGGTTATATCATTGCATTTCTGCATTTGCGCCCCGTGGCTTCGCTATACTGACTGCCTACTGGTCTCTCCTCCGCTTATTCCTTCCTAACTGCGTCACGTGACTGCTACATCACCAGGAGGAGGTGGTGGGCAGTGGTAATAAGAGTTTGGCTGATCAGTGTATGTCAGTAAATTTTTGACGGTTTATATGCTTCGACACATTTACGTACTTTGACACGTATTAAAAGCAGGTAAGTATGCATAATACGGGCCGTTCAAAAAGTCTCTCCGCAGTGGCGTATGATTGTTAACCGCGCGTGGCGTATGATTGTTCGCCTGCCTTGGTTACTTCCCTTCAAGTGGACTCTCCCAACATTCCACTGTTTCGTTCATCTCAGCGTCAGTAGTATCGTTGGTGTGTGTCGTTACGTGTTAACGTGAACGTTTAAGTTTAGTTCCTTTGTTCGTTTGTTTCGTTTTTGTCACTGTTAAAATGCTAACCATAACGTGCGTTTCTTAGCCGAACAAGTGTTCAAAGCTGGCGTAAATATACAGTTTAAGTTCGTCAAACATTTAATTCAGTTTTCCCGGAGACAACAGTCCCACACCGCGATACTGTGTGAGATCTGATTAACAAATTTCGAAGTACGGGTTCAGTGACAGATGTACCGAGAAGTGGTCGTTCTAGCGTTTTGTCTGAGGATAAACTATTCGATATTTCCGATAAAATGTCCATGAGTCCGAACAAGTCACTGAGAAAACTCGTCCAGGAAATCGATGTTGGTGTCGGAACGGCCCACACAGCTGTAAGGAAAAAATTTGAACTTTTCCCATACAAAGTGACAGTCGTGCAAGAACTGAAAAATACTGATCATGGCAAGGGACTGCATTATTGTCAATGGTTCAAAAATTTCGTTCAACAAAATGGAAGGGATATTCTTAATGAGACGTTTTTCACTGATGAGGCGTGGTTTCATTTATTCAGGTACATGAACTCCCAAAATTCTCGTATGTGGAGTACTGCAAATCCATTGTGTATTCATGAGGAACCACTTCATTCTGTGAAAAATAGGAGTTTGGATTGCAATTTCTAGACGTCGGATTGTGGGTCCCATATTTTTCAACAAAATAATAAACGCACAACGATTCTGCAGCGATATTCTGTACCCATGCGTAGGAGAACTTATTTTAAGTGAAATACTGAACGATTATTTTCAACGATATGATGCAACCGCACATACAGCTCGCGTTTCAATGTCACTGCTTGCTGATTGGTGATCGCATAATTTCACAGGGACTTCGGCCTCCACGATCGCCTGACCTAACATCACCTGACTTTTTCTTCTGGGGTGCACCGAAAGCAGCCGTCTATAAAAACCGTCCAAAATCCATCGATGAATTGAAAATTGCAGTATCCACTTTCACTGTTTCTGTTACAAGAGAAGTGTTACAGCTTGTGTTTGGAAACGTGATTACATGAATTGAATTGTGTATTCAACAACAGCGGGGGACACTTTCAATATTTAATGTGAAAATTTGTAAGTAAAAATGAATATTCAATAAATTACTTACTTGTATTTCACTGAGTTTCATTTCGGTATATTCACTGCGGCATACGGCACGCGCGGCTAACAATCATACGGCACTGTGGAGAGACTTTTTTAACAACCTGATTAATACGAAATTGTCTTTCGTCCAACTCAAATTAGTATTACACTATTTTACATAAAAATTCACAACACTTTAGGCTACATCTACAGTATACCAAAAAATGCTGCGTTTGACTTGCAAGTACAAAGTTTTAGTACGACAAAATATTTTTTTTTTGCAAGGTGCTTACTCCGCCAGGTGGCACCATCGAAAAGTTTCCAAGTCAAGAAAGCCTCTACAGTCGCGAAGAGACTACTATACAGAGTGCGCATTATAAAATTTTATTTCTAAAAGTATGGCGACTAAAAACATCGGTTGGTGGCCTCAAAACCCTTGCAGTGACCCCAAAACCCATATCACGTGTTCACTACTTCAGTTAGAACCACGTATTTGACGCCTCAGACCAGATTTTATGTGCATATTTTACGTACGTAAGTACGGTACGTTTGAACCTTTGGATCTTCGTAACTGATAATGAACATAAAAAAATTTTCAAATTTCCTCGAGAACACCATTTAAAGAAGTTATGGTAAAAATTTCGACGGTTTTCCATGAACAGAAATTATAGATCTGAAGACCACCTAAATTGTTCAAAAAGATTTCGGGCTTGCGCCCGGTCGTCGTAAACTTCATTGCACGATATTTCCGCTGGACAACTGCCAGCCATCTTCAGGTGAGCCAAACGAAGATGTCTGGCAGTTGTCCAGCCGAAATATCGTGCAATGAAGTTTACGACGACCGGCTGCAAGCCTGAAATCGTTGTGAACAGTTGATTCACCGGGAAAATTTCAAATTTTACATAGACCCCCTAAATTGGTATGTCTGGTACCCAAAAAAACGTAGTTTCTCGGGTGTGTCTTGATAACGGATATAGATTTTCGAAAACAGGAAAATTACGTAATTGCTGATCACGGTGCAAAAACGGCGAAAAGCCAGTTTTTGCTGCTTTCTGCACAAGTATGATGACATTAAACCTGGGTATCTCGATAACGGATAATGATATCGAAGGAAATTTTGAAGTTCCCCGAGATCACCACCTTAAGAACAGATGGTACAAATTTCGACAACCTGCCACGAAGAGATATTACAAAAGAGGCAAACCCCATAACTGGCACCTTTGCTATGCAAAACGCATGGTTTATCAGATGTTCGTTGATAACGGATAAAGATTTTCCTAAACGGGAACATGGTGGTTCTAGATAAATGTCTACAGAGTATACAGTTACAATTTTAGTCATTTGATATTGTTAGTTATTTTGATAACTGAAGGTGTCGGTTTGCCATGAACAGAAATTTCATAAGTAGCCATCCTCACAATTGCTACTTTTACTACCCAAAACCCCCCATGAACCATGAACCTTGCCGTTGGTGGGGAGGCTTGCGTGCCTCAGCGATACAGATGGCCGTACCGTAGGTGCAACCACAACGGAGGGGTATCTGCTGAGAGGCCAGACAAACATGTGGTTCCTGAAGAGGGGCAGCAGCCTTTTCAGTAGTTGCAGGGGCAACAGTCTGGATGATTGACTGATCTGGCCTTGTAACATTAACCAAAACGGCCTTGCTGTGCTGGTACTGCGAACGGCTGAAAGCAAGGGGAAACTACAGCCGTAATTTTTCCCGAGGACATGCAGCTTTACTGTATGATTAAATGATGATGGCGTCCTCTTGGGTAAAATATTCCGGAGGTAGATAAGGTGGGTAGATCACGTAACTAATGAGGAGGTATTGAATAGGATTGGGGAGAAGAGAAGTTTGTGGCACAACTTGACTAGAAGAAGGGATCGGTTGGTAGGACATGTTCTGAGGCATCAAGGGATCACCAATTTAGTATTGGAGGGCAGCGTGGAGGGTAAAAATCGTAGAGGGAGACCGAGAGATGAATACACTACACAGATTCAGAAGGATGTAGGTTGCAGTAGGTACTGGGAGATGAAGAAGCTTGCACAGGATATAGTAGCATGGAGAGCTGTATCAAACCAGTCTCAGGACTGAAGACCACAACAACAACAACAACAACTACCAAAAAGTCACGTTTGCCGGTTTTTTCTCAAAAAAAAAAAAACCTGACTCATCAGTCCCCTGGACTTAGAACTACTTAAACCTAACGACATCACACACATCCATGCCAGAGGCAGGATTCGAACCTGCGACCGTAGCAGCGGGGTTTTCTCAGGAACTGCCTATAAAAAATGGTGCATTTACAAGGTGCCTGAGATCTACCATAGACTACACCTAATGCAAAACAACCAGTCGATTTGCTTAATTCGCTTCGGCTGAAGAAAGTGTGTAATGTTCAAATTTTCACCCTGTACTGTAGGACA
This sequence comes from Schistocerca americana, assembly GCF_021461395.2. Classification (NCBI taxonomy): domain Eukaryota; kingdom Metazoa; phylum Arthropoda; class Insecta; order Orthoptera; family Acrididae; genus Schistocerca; species Schistocerca americana. The sequence continues at coordinate 402,195,706 of NC_060126.1, read as the reverse complement.
GATACAGTGTGCCCACTGTTCGGATAGGTATACAAATGGTCGCTAGGCCAACGGCTACCCAAAACACTTAGCCCCTATCCTTGCGATCAAAAGAACCCGCGATGTGACACCCTGAAAAATCTTATTTTCGCGGCCGCGTTTTTGGAACATATTGGTACCGAGCACTATCGCCACAGACCTATATGAGTTTTTAAGGACTGCATCTTCAGGTACACGTGGTCACGCATTAATGTGATTTCAGTCATTGGCCTCATCTACTTTGACTGACAGTCGTGTTTAGAACCCTAGGCTATTTTCAATTCAGTATAGAGTTATTCGAATTGTTACTTATTTTATACACCCTCTGAATAATCTACCATAATTATGTGACTATCTTTCCATGGTTACAGTCTCCGTCTCTAGTTACAGATCGAGCTGTGTATGTTGCTGATGTAGCTTTCGGCGTACGAGTATACTAGCACTTCAGGTGTCTACGACATGCAGTGCAGACGGAGGGCAAGAAGCGTAATATACACTGAAGCGCCATAGAAACTGGTATAGGCATGCGTATCCAAATACAGAGATATGTAAACAGGTAGAATTCTGTGGTGCGTTCGGCAAGGCCTATATAACACAACAAGTGTCTGGCGCAGTTGTTAGATCGGTTATTCGTGCTACAATGGCAGGTTATCAAGATTTAAGTGGGTTTGAACGTGGTGTTATAGTCGGCGGACGAGCGATGGGACACAGCATCTCCGAGGCAGCGATGAAGTGGGGATTATCCCGTACAACCATTTCACGAGTGTACCGTGAATGTTAGACACGAAGCCCACGCCTACGACAGAAGTACAATTTTATATGCCACCTAGCTCTGCAGATGACGAAGAAACTGAAGAAATGCATGATGGGATAAAAGAAATTATTCAGATAGTGAAGGGAGACGAATATTTAATAGTCATGGGTGACTGGAAAACATTGGAGGAAAAGGAAGGTAGGTGAATATGGATTGGGGGTAAGAAATGAAACAGGAAGCCTTCTGGTTGAATTTTGCACAGAGCATAACTCAATCATAGCTAACACTTGATTCAAAAATCATAGAAGAAGGTTGTATACATGGATGAAGCCTGGAGGTACTGACAGATTTCAGATAGATTATATAATGGTAAGACAGAGATTTAGGAACCAGGTTTTAAATTGTAAGACATTTCCAGAGGTAGATGTGGACTCTGACCACAATCTGTTGGTTATGAACTGTAGATTAAAACTGAAGAAACTGCGAAAAGCCGGCCGCGGTGGTCTCGCGGTTCTAGGCGCGCAGTCCGGAACCGTGCGACTGCTACGGTCGCAGGTTCGAATCCTGCCTCGGGCATGGATGTGAGTGATGTCCTTAGGTTAGTTAGGTTTAAGTAGTTCTAAGTTCTAGGGGACTGATGACCACAGCTGTTAAGTCCCATAGTGCTCAGAGCCATTTGAACCATTTGAACTGCAAAAAGGTGGGAATCTAAGGAGATAAGATCTGGATAAAATGACCAAACCAGAGATTGTACAGAGCTTCAGGGAAGGCATAAGGGAACAATTGACAAGAATGGGGGAAAGAAATACAGTAGAAGTAGAACAGGCAGCTTTGAGGGTTGAAGTAGTGAAGTTAGCAGGTGATCAAGTAGGTAAAAAGACGAGGGCTAGTAGAAATCCTTGGGTGACAGAAGAAATATTGAATTTAATTGATGAAAGGAGAAAATATAAAAATGCAGTAAATGAAGCAGTCAAAAAGGAATACAAATTTCTCAAAAATGAGATCGACAGGAAGTGCAAAATGGCTAAGCAGGCATGGCTAGAGGACAAAGGTAAGGATGTAGAGCCTTATCTCACTAGGGGTAAGATAGATACTGCCTACAGGAAAATTGAAGAGGCCTTTGGAGAAAAGAGAGCCACTTGTATGAATATCAAGAGCTTACATGGAAACCCAGTTCTAAGTAAAGAAGGGAAAGCAGAAAGGTGGAAGGAGTATATAGAGGATCTATACAAGGGCGATGTATTTGAGGGCAATATTATGGAAATGAAAGAGGATGTATAAGAAGATGAAATGGGAGATATGATACTGCGTGAAGAGTTTGATGGAGTACTGAAAGACCGAAGTCGAAACAAGGTCCCGAGAGTAGACAATATTCCATTAGAACTACTGACAGCCTTGGGAGAACCAGTCCTGATAAAACTCTACCATCTGGTGAGCAAACTGTATGAGACAGGCGAAATACCCTCAGACTTCAAGAAGAATATAATAATTCCAATCCCAAAGAAAGCAGGTGTTGACAGATGTGAAAATTACCGAACTATCAGTTTAATAAGTCACGGCGACAAAATACTAACGCGAATTCTTTACAGACGAATGGAAAAACTGGTAGAACCCGACCACGGGGAAGATCAGTTTGGATTCCGTAGAAACATGGGAACACGTGAGGCAATACTGACTCTACGACTTACCTTAGAAGCTAGATTAAGAAAAGGCAAACGTAAGTTTCTAGCATTGTAGATTTAGAGAAAGCTTTTGACAATGTTGACTGGAATACTCTCTTTCAAATTCTGAAGGTGGCAAGGGTAAAATACAGGGAGCGAAAGGCTATTCGCAGTTTGTACATAAACCAGATGGCAGTTATAATTGTCGAGGGACATGAAAGGGAAGCAGTGGTTGGGGAGGGATTGTGACAGGGTTGTAGCCTCTCCCCGATGTTATTTAATCTGTATATTGAGCAAGCAGTAAAGGAAACAAAAGAAAAGGAGGAATTAAAATCCATAGAGAAGAAATAAAAACTTTAAGGTTCGCCGATGACATTGTAATTCTGTCAGAGGCAGCAAAGGACTTGGAAGAGCAGTTGAACGGAATGGACAGCGTCTTGGAAGGAGGATACAAGATGAACATGAACAAAAGCAAAACTAGGATAATGGAATGTAGTCGAATTAAGTCGGATGATGCTGAGGGAATTATATTAGGAAATGAGACACTTAAAGTAGTAAAGGAGTTTTGCTGTTTGGGGAGCAAAATAACTGATGATGGTCGAAGTAGAGAGGATATAAAATGTAGTCTGGCAATGGCAAGGAAAGCGTTTCTGAAGAAGAGAAATTTGTTTACATTGAGTATAGATTTAAGTGTCAGGAAGTCGTTTATGAAAGTATTTGTATGGAGTGTAGCCATGTATGGAAGTGAAACATGGACAAGAAGAGAATAGAAGCTTTCGAAACGTGGTGCTACAGAAGAATGCTGAAGATTAAATGGGTAGATCACATAACTAATGTGGAGATACTAAACAGGATTGGGGAGAAGAGGAGTTTGTGGCACAACTTGACTAGAAGAAGGGATCGGTTGGTAGGGCATGTTCTGAGGCATCAAGGGACGACCAATTTAGTATTGGAGGGCAGCGTGGAGGGTAAAAATCGTAGAGGGAGACCAAGAGATGAATACACTAAGGAGTTTCAGAAGGATGTAGACTGGAGTACGTACTGGGAGATGAAGGAGCTTGCACAGGATAGAGTAGCATGGGGAGCTGCATCAAACCAGTCTCAGCACTGAAGACCACAACAACAACAACAACAACAACAACGACGACGACGACGACGACCGCGAATATCAGGAATCCGGTAAAACATCAAATCTCCGACATCGCTGCGCCCGGAACAAGATCCTGTGAGAACGGTAGCAATGACGACTGAAGAGAATCGTTCAAAGTGACAGAAGTGCATCGCGTCCGCAAACTGTTGCTCATTTCAATGCTGGGTCATAACAAGTGTCAGAGTGCGAACCATTCAACGAAACATCATCGATATGGGCTTTCGGAGCCGAAGGCCCACTCATGTACCCTTGATGACTTGCATTCTGTTCTACATAAAGGTTGGAAGCCCATCCTACGCTTATGATAAAATTTCCGTGTCAAGCATTCGGAATATCGATTGGGAGGGGAGGGGGATATTGTAAACCGTGTGGTGCATGTGCAATTGCTTAATATTGTCTCTGCAATGAATATCTCTCGCATACAAATGACCCTGCCATTGACAGCCTACATCTAGGGAATTCTATGAAACGAAATATCATGTTGTGGTTTTACATCAGTTTATCACATCAAACCAGTCATTTCTGTCTGGATACTAGTAGAATGGATCAGAACTTGGTGTGGTAATACGATAAATTATTTATTCTCAAAAAAAAAAAAAAAAAACGTGTTGAGTGGAAGAAATTATATACATATGAAGTACACAATTTCGGATTCTATACTATCTGTTGTGACCTGGCAAGACAGCCAAGCCACTAGGTGGTGAAGCCGAAAGGCACGCGTTTAAGCTCACGCAGGCTGGCCTGAGGTCTGGAACTGGACAAGGTAATTAATATAGCCAATAACGTACGTAGCTGCTGGAATACTTAACTTTAATCCACAATTGGTGAACATCGGTCTGACGGTACATGCATCACAAGATAAATAGCAAATGATAATGGCGCCTTGCTAGGTGGTAGCTAATGACGTAGCTGAAGGCTATGCTAACTATCGTCTCGGCAAATGAGAGAGTAATTTGTCAGTGAACCATCGCTAGCAAAGTCGGCTGTACAACTGGGGCGAGTGCTATGGGCTCTCTAGACCTGCCGTGTGGCGGCGCTCGGTCTGCGATCACTGACAGTGGCGACACGCGGGTTTGACGTATACTAACGGACCGCGGCCGATTTAAAGGCTACCACCTAGCAAGTGTGGTGTCTGGCGGTGACACCACACCATCTGTAATTTCGGGATCGGCAGAACATATGTTCGTCTTTCTTTAGACCACCCTAGTTATTAGACGGAAACAAAGGTGGCTGATACTGATTAGTGCTGAGAAACAGAAGACTACACCGCGACTGACACAAAAGGTCAATGGGGAAGCGAATGGAACTCAAAACATTTACTGTGAGTGTTTCCGCATCCGCCGAACCCGAGTGTGCACATCACTTGGTGAAGAATGGACAGCAGTTGTACTGCATCGATGATCTGGTCCTTGGGGCATTGGCCACTGTGCAGATGACGTACTTGCCATTATTCTCTGCCTACACAGTGGACGCAATTTGCCGTCTGCAAACTCCTAGGTCTGAAATTGCCTCAGTTGACAGAATGTGAGCCAAGATTTCCGTTTGCTCACTAACTTGGAATAGAAATTCGTCTCAAGTATTCTCCCGTAAAGAATCACTTCAATTTGCATCAGACCGCACAGGAAGCTAAGAGTCAACTACGGAGTCAGCAGAATAACAACTGTCTTCTCAGAGAAACGACTTGATTCGCTCCTCGTGCCACAAACAACACTTCTGAAAATCTAACCACCAGATTCTCCACTGTGGCTCTCGCCGGCGGAATCTCTAGGCCGATCCCTGGAGGGGAAGTGGCTTATATCAATCCCTACTGGGAAATCTCTCCACACTCCCTCACAGAAAGGCGGGGTTTAGACGACGAATCCCGGCGGCCGTTACAGAAACGTTGCCTCCCACTACACGAATCATCAATCTGCCAGCCAATCACCTGAAGGTCGTACTGCTTTCAGAAGATTTCCCGAAAGTTTCTATTCCACCCTACATCCTTAGCACTCCGTTAATCAAGTATGTGGTGTCACCGACAGACACCACACTTGCTAGGTGGTAGCCTTTAAATTGGCCGCGGTCTGTTATTCTCTGACCAGAGGGCGGTGGTTTCCTTGCCACCGGATTTGCCCTCTATTTTGCAAGACGACGCAACGACTGTGGTTAAGGTCTTACGGTTTTGTGTCCTGTCCAATTTGTTGCCTCGGATTTTAGGGAGAGGATTTTAATGTGCTGCTGGTTGACTGGCTCACCCAGGCTTTAGGTAAGAGGTCCGCCAGTCACGATTACCTACTTGTTTCACTTCGATTTCTGTTCTCTTTTCCTTGTGTTTCCTTTCCTTTTATAGTGCCTTTCTTCTCCTCTTGTTTTGCCTCTGTATGTGAGGATTTGTAACTGCGTCAGGTCTGTGTCTTTTAGCCGTTCTCCTTGTTCGCAGTCCGTCTTCGTCCCTTCACTGCATGTGTTCCTGTTTCTATGCGTTTGGGCGCTGATGACCACGCTGTTTAGCGCCCGAAAACCTCAAACCACACACACACACACACACACACACACACACACACACACACACACCCGCGTGTCGCCACTGTCAGTGATTGCAGACCGAGCGCCACCACACGGCAGGTCTAGAGAGACGTCCTAGCACTCGCCCCAGTTGTACAGCAGACTTTGCTAGCGATGCTACACTGACAAATACGCTATCATTTGCCGAGGCGATAGTTAGCATAGCCTTCAGCTACGTCATTTGCTACGACCTAGCAAGGCGCCATTACCAGTTTATATTGAGATTGTTATTAATGTACCGTCAAGAGCGATGTACACCAATTATGGATTAAAGTTAAGTACTATATCAACTAAGTACTTGATTTACTAGACTCAACTCCTTTAATTGTTCCAGACCTCACGCCAGTCTGCGTGATCTTAAACGCGTGCCTTTCGGCTACCTCCGAGTGGCTCGGCTGTCTTGCCAAATCACTACAAAGTACATGTCTCGTTTTTGAGCGGGAAGCATGACCCGCTGCTTCACATTGTCCTTCCGCTGACGCTCTTTCTCCAGGTATGCTGTTCTGAAATTTTTTTCGCTCCACCGGAGTGCCACCTCCCGCCTGCACTGTCCAGCCTGCAGCATTGTCAGACGCCGCTTCCTCGCCCTGCTCTCTCTCTCTCTCTCTCTCCCTCTCTCTCTCTCTCAGGGCAGTATATTTCCGCTCCTGCAGAACGCTACGCCCTTCCCAGACTCTCTTTAGCCGATAGCAGTTTCTGATGAATGCATGGCCCGTATCTCCCTTTCTGTCAGTGTTCAACTCTAATTAACTCCCAGGCATGCAGTATTTCAGCCAGAGAAACGATTTATAATCCGATTATGTGTTGTAAACGATGATCGAAGATAAATGTAAATCGAAAAGAGTATACAGAACATTAAATGTATAGTGCCCAAAATTGCCCGGCCGCCGTGACCGAACGGTTCTAGGTGCTTCAATCCGGAACCGCGCTGCTGCTACGGTCGCAGGTTCGAATCCTGCCTCGGGCATGGATGTATGTTATGTCCTCAGGTTAGTTAGGTTTAAGTAGTTCTAATTTCTAGGGGACTGATGACCACATCAGTTAAGTCCCATAGTGCTCAGAGCCATTTGAACCATTTGATTGCGTTATATAGGCTAACTATGTTAAATGGGGACAAACTGTATGAAACTATCCCTGAGGGATGATGTTGTTGTTGTGGTGTTCAGTCCTGAGACTGGTTTGATGCAGCTCTCCATGCTAATCTATCCTGTGCAAGCTCCTTCATCTCCCAGTACCTACTGCAACCTACATCCTTCTGAATCTGCTTAGTGTATTCATTTCTTGGTCTCCCTCTACGATTTTTACCCTCCACACTGCCCTCCAATGCTAAATTTGTGATCCCTTGATGCCTCAGGACATGTCCTACCAACTGGTCCCTTCTTCTATTCAAGTTGTGCCACAAACTTCTCTTCTCCCCAATCCTATTCAATACCTCCTCATTAGCTACGTGATCTACCCACCTAATCTTCAACATTCTTCTGTAGCACCACATTTCGAAAGCTTCTATTCTCTTCTTGTCGAAACTGTTTATCGTCCATGTTTCACTTCCATACATGGCTCCACTCCATACAAATACTTTCAGAAACGACTTCCTGACACTTAAATCTAAACTCGACGTTAACAAGTTTCTCTTCTTCAGAAACGCTTTCCTTGCCATTGCCAGTCTACATTTTATATCCTCTCTATTTCGACCATCATCAGTTATTTTGCTCCCCAGATAGCAAAACTCCTTTACTTCTGTAAGTGTCACATTCCCTAATCTAATTCCCTCAGCATCATCCGACTTAATTCGACTACATTCCATTATCCTCGTTTTGCTTTTGTTGATGTTCATCTATTATCCTCCTTTGAAGACACTGTCCATTCCGTTCAACTGCTCTTCGAAGTCCTTTGCTGTCTCTGACAGAATTACAATGTCATCGGCGAACCTTAAAGTTTTTATTTCTTCTCCCTGGATTTTAATACCTACTCCAAATTTTTCTTTTGTTTCCTTTACTGCTTGCTCAATATACAGATTTAATAACATCGGGGAGAGGCTACAACCCTGTCTCACTCCCTTCCCAACCACTGCTTCCCTTTCATGCCTGATATGAGCATGTATCCAGACTAACATTCTTAGGGAGGTGCATCTATTTGAAGATGAAGATAAAAGATCTTTGACAGTGTAGGTTTCAGTGATTGAAAGCACACAAGGTCACACCTGGGAAGTGGGAATGTTCTGTCTGTACTGGCGTTTTGGCTCCACGCTCCGAAGGGCAGTAATGTTGTCCATGACAGTGGCGCACTCACATCAGTAACGTGGGGTGAGGCGGATGCCCCCTAGCGACTGAGAGATCTACGGCAACGTGATGTAATTCTGCAATAGTTCTTATTGAGTTTTGCCGTTGTTTTGGCGTCCATTGCAGCCTAAACAACTCCAATTTCCTTGCAGTCTCTGAATGTTGAGAGTCCCCTTGCATGCAACACTAAGATTCTGACCATTGTCCTGGTTAAAGCTGTTGTCGCATATTTTTATCTCTGAGGCCTCTTTCATGACAAAGTTTCAGTAGTGTAATGCGTGCGACCGTAATCAGTCAGGGCAGTAGTTGTTCCTGACAAAGGCGACGGAGGGTATCGCCAAATGCACGTGTGTTTTACTCCAGTTCGATACGGTAAGACGACGGAGAAAACTAACAGGAACGAAGCCACACAAAAATCAAGCACGAGCTGCGGAACACTGCGATAGCTCCTAAACAAACATACTCCTCCAAATGTAACCCTCTGAATGAAGCAATACTGAAACGTCCCCTTAGAAAAATTATGCAAGACTGTGGTTAAACAGACACACAATATTTTTAGCGCAACGCAATCTGACTTTCAATAATCCCTACAAAAGAATGGCCCTGACTAACATTAACCTATACCTTTCACAAATCACTTACCTCACAAAAATCTTCGTTACTCGAACTACTGCAATACAGCGAGCGCCACTACTGCCAGCTAAATAAAAGATTCAAACTACGGAAGGCACTAACTACTGATAGGCATAGTTAGCAAATGAAAGATTTTAATGGAGAACAAACAATCTATTTACCTTAATAGTCATAATATATATATCAGTTCATGACATCCAGTCTTACAAATTTCAAAACTCCGCCATTTCTCTCCCCACATCCACCACTGCTGGCGGCTCACCTCCAACTGCGCAACGCTACGCGCTGTTCACATCCAGCTACCGCTGCCCAACACTACAATGGCGAGTATTACAACAATGCCAACCAGCCACTGACTGCACACAGCACAGCCAGTGATTTTCATCAGAGCGCTACGTGGCGTCACCAATATAAAAACCTAAACAGCCTACTTACAATACTAGCGTTTAACTTTCCGTCGACGACGAAACCATGGAGCACGAGTTGCAAACAAACCACGCAGTCATTAGGGAAACCACGAAGAACCTAAATTTTGATGGCCGGAAGGGAATTTGAATCCCTGCCTTCCCGAACGCTATTCTGGTGTCTTACCTCTGACCAACCTCGCTCTGTGAAAGGCTTTGTTTCAACGCAACATTTGGGATTTTTGAATACAATACTTTAGGTTTGTTAGATTGCGTTGCTAAAAGCCACTGTAATAACTTTTTGTACGTCCATCCCTTTAGCAGGAGGACCCTGGGACGACAGAGGTTTACTATTGTCACAAAAAATAAAAACACCGACAGCCGTCCTTACGATTTTATTTTGTCGCTACCAGTTTCAACGCTTCATTGCGTCATCTTCAGGCTGTTTTGATGCGGTACATGTTGATACGATCCCCATGCGGATGGGTTATGCATGGGGATCGTATCAACCTGTACCGCATCGAAACAGCCTGAGGACGACGCAATGAAGCGTTGAAACTGGTAGCGACAAAATAAAATAAAATCATAAGGACGGCTGTAAGTGTTTTTATTTTTTGTCACAGTAATAACTGTCTAACTGACGTGTGGCGGTAACAGTATTTCGATTCGTCACCACAAAGCTGATCGTATGACACTGAGGCAATGGCAGGTACAGGGGGAGGACAAAAATGTCGAAACACTGCGAGAAATCCATGCTGAAACATAGACGCAGATGCTAGCCTAGCCTACAGGTTGCGTGTTGTATGTCACCATGAACGGCACCTGTGCAATGTCTGCAACGTTGAAAGTTCCAGCCGTGCCAGAACAGTGTTTTGTGTTGTTGTGAGCGCAGTGAGTGTGTCGGAGTTAAGGTGAACGCCGGTAAGCTGCTGGTGTCTGTGTGGTGGGTACTTTTATAATAAGGAAACTAAAGCGCTTGATATTTCAAGAGGTACAGTATCGAAAATTTATACCGCATACATGGGAACTGTAAAACATCAATCGCTGTATCACAACGCCAACGAAAATCTATGTTAACCGGTCGTGACACATTATCATCGAAGAAGATTGCCATGAAAATAAGAGGACGACCTCTCCAAAAGGTACTGCACAAGTGAATGTAGCACTCACGAACCCTGTTAGCATAAAAAAAAAAAAAAACGGAGGAATTTCCACAGTCAGGGAATGCAGCGCGGGCAGGAATTCCAAAGCTATTCATCAGATATGCAAATGCCCAGAACAGGAGAACGTAGTGCCCAAGCAATAAAACGGACTGCGGACCTATAGGAGAATATCATTTGGTGAGATGAGTCTTGCTTTCCACTGTTTCCAACATCTGGCCGAGTTTACGTCGCAAGAGTGTAACGTGGCGGGGGTTCAGCGATGACTTGGACAGGGGCAGTCATGGTATTTCATGAACCCCACGGTTATAGCTCGCTAGCTGGCGCAGGATACATTGGCCGATGCGCAGTGACCAGTTTTCGTCCATAGCACTGGGCGAGGTCATTCGTTTGTTCGGAAGGGGAGGCCGAAAAGTGTTTTCCAGCTTTCAGCCGGTCGGCGATGACAGAATCAAGGCGCACGCTCTGCAGTCTCTCTCAAACGATTTTACAGAAACTATTCGGTAAAAAAAAAAAATCATTTTTGCTTTACTTATACCTTTATACGTCAGGTTCATGATGATGCGCCCATCATTTCGTTAATGGTCACAGTTATTGTGATATTTGCGTGTAAGTAAGACACTGCGCCAAATTCAGAAAAGTGTGGAATGAAAAAAGAAAGATCGTTATGATTTTGATTTTGGTGCGTATTCTATAATATGTAGTTGCGTATGAAATTTAGCTAACATATTGTATTTTTCTTTAGACTTGGGTCGAGGTAACTATCTGACACCAGTTTTGAGAAAATAGATCTGATGTAGCACACTCATTTGCGATCGTGCCGCGCCAGTGATAAAGCCAGAGCGAAATATCCTCACCATTCCGAATATTTCATAAGCCGCTTCAGATATCCAAATGATATTATGCCATATGATAACACACAAAGAGGAGAGTATTTTACCATATTGTTATTATGTAAAACTTCATTATCTACTGTATTATTCCAATAACTATAGACTTCTCCGGTGAAAAAATGTGATTTTTCGGGTTATCAATTGCTGGTGAAACAAGAAATGCTGTAGGTTTTGGATCAACATATGTTAAGCTGTTACACGTTGCTTTGTACGAAGGATGTGCTTTTTCATGAGCTACTGACTTTACTTTCCTCAGTTGCTCGCTTTATAAACTTAACAAACCACCGTTTCAGAATTCTCTCACACGTGTATCTGCACATCATTTAGTGATGTGAGCCAGTGTAAACTCCTCTGTGTTTTGGCAAAAGAAGCAAATTTTGACATGGCAACTAACTCAAAATTTACTGATCCAGGCGAGCCGGTGTGGCCGTGCGGTTCTAGGCGATTCAGTCTGGAACCGCACGACCGCTACGGTCGCAGGTTCGAATCCTGCCACGGGCATGGATGTGTATGATGTCCTTAGGTTAGTTAGGTTTAAGTAGTTCTACGTTCTAGGGGACTGATGACCTCAGAAGTTAAGTCCCATAGTGCTCAGAGCCATTTGAACCATTTACTGATCCAGTCCATCCCATTGCTCAATGTTTATTCCCCACTGGCGATGTTGTGGTCCAAGAAGCCGTGTTCACGCAGCTCGCACCCTCCTGAACAGATTTTGTGTGGTCGGGAATGAATTGTCACGTCTCCCCTGTCCAGCATAGTCACCATATCTCAGTATTATTGAGCCTTTGTGATCTGATTTGGAGAGAATGATGCTCGATCGCAATCCATCGCACCTGAATTTATCACTTTTTTTGCGGGATGAATTTTCGTAACATTCCCTAGAAAACCATGCAGGGTCTGTATTTATCCATTCCGAGACAAATGAAAGTTAGTTTGAATACCAATGGGTTTCCCACACCATATTAGGCATGGTAATATGTTTTTGGAATTTCCATAATTTCGTGCAACCCCTATACATCACAAGGAGCAATCACAGGCTCTTCCCCAAGGTTGTACCGGCCTTCTAGTAGCATTTTAAATGAGTGGCAACGCAGTGTTCAGACACACCTCGGAGCGTTTATTTTGCGCTAAATGTGTTAACAATATACGGATGATACGTATCAATTAGTAACTGATCTAACGCAAGAGGAGCACGTCAAAAAATGTACGGAAATCACAGCACGCTGCACTTCACTGTTAGATGGTAAACTCTTAAGGGGTAACACCAGTGTAACGGGCAGAAAAATGTGTTTATTTGAGAATCTTTTGGGCGGAAGGAAAGGTGATAGAGAAATAATATTTGTGGTAGTTACTGAGCATATATTTAAGTAGATTATAAAAATAATTTTTGGAAGAATTACAAAATGGCGACATTGCAGCAGTTATCCAGAGGCGTGTTGAATTTGAGGCGATCTGCGGCACGCACTATAACTGGTGCTAGTTTGATTCTGGCGAAAAGAAAAAGAATCTATGTAAACCACAAGAGTGTGGCTAGTGAGCCAAGTTCGGGATTTTCGAGACACTCATTTTTTGTAGTTGGCGAGTGTTTGAGTGAAATCGTTAACGCTCACTAAAAAGGGACAGTTGTTAATTACAAAATATTATTTAAATTAACTAATCGAAAAGCCCCTATGTGGTTCACTTTGAAATGTTATTTCGAGGTTGTGGTTCAATTTTCAAACAAGAGGACTGAAAACTGCGCCGTGCCGTTCTGAAAAATCTATTCCAAGAAAAACGCGTTTGAAGTTCTGAAATATGTTATTGACATCAACGATTGAAAAAATTCTACTTTTAGAAAGCTCTTACCGTCAACCTGCTATCCCAGGACCGGCCCGTCGTATTGTTGCGATCGAAATCATATCCACTGGTTTACCGTAAAACGATTTAAATATCATATAATGAAACTATAATGAAATCCAGACCTTTAGCTGCTTACAGGCGTTGAAAAATTCCAACGGGGACAGTTGAAAAATGTGTGCCCTGGCCGGGATTCGAAGCCGGGACCTCCTGCTTACATGGCAGACGCTCTATCCGACCTCTCCTTTTTTTCCCGAAATAGTTCGTTGCGTTTGGTCTAGGCGGACGTCACAAGACATCCGTTCAAGTTGATCGTTGATTCCTTGATTACGGTTTTTTTTATTACAGAGAGCACACAGTCCTCTGACCGAACACACTGAGCTACGGTGCCGGCAGAAAATCCCTAATGAGGCCGGGAATCGAACCCGGGACCCCATGACGCAGAGGTAGCAACGCTAGCCACTAGAGCACGAGCTGCGGACGACTGGGCCACCGAGTGACTGCCATGTAAGCAGGAGGAGGTCCCGGGTTTGAATCGCGGTCGGGGCACACATTTTTCAACTGTCCCCGTTGATATTTATCAACGCCTGTAAGTAGCGAAAGGTCTGGATTTCCTTATAATTTCATTCTTCGAGAGCTGCAAGATCACCAATGGTACCTGTACAGATACCAGCTTCATCTTTAAATATCGGTCGCGGCAATTCCATAAACGCACGAAACTTTAAAATTTCCTTTAGCCCCACTCGAAGCAGGCGCTTTGTTAGGACGATTCGACGGTTGATTTCATATGCATTTCGTATCAAGTTATTACTTGGTATAACAATTTCTGGGCAGTCTGTACAATAATTATTGTGAAGCCAAATACTCGAGGACTTCGTTCTTCCAACATGATGTGTGCAGTGTACGGTTTACATTTCGCGTTTTGAGAAATAATAGAGAAAACGGCAAGAAACTTATAATCCTATTTATTAATCCGTAATTCGCATCAAAACCCTGTTCATTGTCTTTCAGCTTCTTATCAGAGGCACTGATTCCTTCTGAACTGCTCTCAGCCTCATACTGTATCTATTCTCTGGATGTTTTGATGACATACTGTTTCGACACCGCGTTGGATAAGTTGTTTTCGTACCGTTTCTGCCGAGCACACTTTGTAATCACTCATTCTTGCTTAATGACAAAACCGTATGCCATAAGATCACAAACTATCAAAAAGTCAATACTGCACATAAAAATCAAGATTCAAAACGAAAGAACTGTCTTAACCGTGCACTTTCTGACCCCAAGTTGACGTATTATTGTTCTGAAATGCTTCTGACTGTATCAAGACACTAGAGGGGGTCTCAAGTTGGCGCAGGTAGGCCGTTTAAGACCATCCGATGCGCTAGAGGAGGACCTCGGAATTCCATAGAACAAAATTTCTTTCCAGGGATTGGAATTTTTGCCACATATTTCAGGAGGTTCAAAGCGTGTTTTAAGTTAACGCAAAAAATAATGATTTTTTTTTAATTCTACGGTGGTGTAACCACTTAAGTCATACTGTACGGCAGGTAGGGCGTTTCACGAAAGGCCACTTCCGGTATAACAAGCAGTTCTCGCTCTTCACTTAACCGACAGATTGAAAGTAGTAGACGGACAGTGTTACAGGGGCAACATGTTGCGCGGCCTCCTGCATGACAGTTCCCTATAGTCCGTGTTCCTTCGTCTTATCGGTTCCAGATGACTTCTACTTAAACGGAATGTTAGAAAACTATCTTTCTTTGCCATCAGCAGTTGCCTCAGTACAGCCGGAATGGCAGCTCCAAGAACGGTCAACGAAAAAAAGTGAAACAACCGCAGTGCTCAAGAGAACTGCGACCGCTGCTGGCTTTGCGCAGACTTTTTGCGGGGGCGGTGTCAGCTGAGGCCGCTGCCATGACCTCAGCCACTGCCTCGAGCCCCCGTATTGACTCACAGCGCCGCATCCACACTGCACTGTGGCCGGCACCGTTTACCAGTACATGCACGATGTGTCGACCTCTTTCCTTGGTTGTCGGTATGCCACTGTTCTATAGTCCACTTTTGAACATGTTCTGCTTATCTAATGATGCTTTCTTTATTGTTTTGATGCTCTAATTGTTATGGTGCGAGTCGGCAGCCGCTATGTTCCGAGGAGCCAAATGTTATGTCCTGGGGTAGGGTGGATAAGAAAATCGGTTGTATCTTTTTCCAGAGGAACCATTATGTCATTTGCTTTTAGCAATTTATCGAAACCACTAAATCTTGAATCGTAATGTGTAAGTAGGTTGTTTAGGTTTTTATATTGGTAACGCCACGTAGCGCTCTGTATGAAAAATCACTGGCTGTGCTGTGTGCAGTCTGTGGCTAGTTTGCATTGTTGTCTGCCGTTGTAGTGTTGGGCAGTTAGCTGTTAACAGCGCGTAGCGTTGCGCAGTCGGAGGTGAGCCGCCAGCAGTGGTGGATGTGGGGAGAGAAATGGCGGAGTTTTGAAATTTGTAAGACTGAATGTCATGAACTGCTATATATATTATGACTATTAAGGTAAGTACATTGTTTGTTCTCTATTAAAATCTTTCATTTGCTAACTATGCCTATCAGTAGTTAGTGCCTTCAGTAATTTGAATCTTTTATTTAGCTGGAAGTAGTGGCGCTCGCTGTATTGCAGTAGCTTGAGTAACGAAGATCTTTGTGAGGTAAGTGATTTGTGAAAGGTATAGGTTAATGTTAGTCAGGGCCATTCTTTTGTAGGGATTATTGAAAGTCAGATTGCGTTGCGCTAAAAATACTGTGTCAGTTTAAGCACAGTCATGTACAATTTTTCTAAGGGGACGTTTCAAATGGACGCACGAAGATTTAAACTTCCGTGCTCCCGAAGCTGAATTCGGTAATCCACCCCGCTCGCTCCGTGAAGGTGGAGGCAGTGGTTCATTACGTCACGATTACAGACCGCACTCAGAGTGGCTGAGCCTTAGTTAGAGAAATGCGAAGCCGTTCTGTTCACTCGAAGACCGAAGCAACTGCGAAAACATCGAGACTGCAGGCCAATAAAACTACAGGCACGTCCAATACGTTTTCGTGAGAAAGTCAAATACCATGATATCTGGCTGGACCGGAAATTACTCTGGGGGGACCACATACAACACATGACCAACCGAGCTAGCGCGAGGCTCAAACAGCTCTACCCTATGCCCAACAGCACACTGAACAGAAGGGTGTCGAGGTCCATGTTCATGACACTTATTCGATCCCTGATGACGTACGCAGCCCCTGTCTGGGGATACGCTGCGCCCACACGCCTGAGTCGTCTGCAGATCATACAAAACGAAGTACTCAAAATCATAATCAATGCTCCACGATACACACGCATCGCGGATCTTCACCGGGAATACCGACTTGAGACTCTCACGGAGGTAATCCACAAACTCACCACAAGACTATACAGAAACTCCAGACATTCGCAGAACCCGTTCATTCTGAATCTGGGGAACTACGACCACAACCGTAGATGGAAACATAATAGACCAAAAAACATACTTGCAAGGACCTACCGTCTATGGCTCAGTACACGCAAACAAAACGGCACGGTGAGCCCCTGTTTATCAGCCACCATTACTGGATATCCAGTTGGAACACACCTGCCGAAAAACTGGCACCACGCAGGGAAGCCGTACCGTACACTACATGCAGACAAGCTACAGACACCTCGCACATAGTGAGATGATCTATGGTCGATCTCTCACTAATATATAACGATCTTGACTGTTCCAGGAATGCAGCGGCTGCAGCAAACCGGGATATATCGCCATCGCCTGCCACGGTAATGATGCCTGATACCCACACAAACCAACCCAACCTTGCATGAACTATCGCAGCTAGTAAGCCACTACTGCTCTTACTACCCATCCCACTGTCGCAGAGGTTTTTTCCCTCGGCACGAGCCTTGGCACTTTTTTCCCCTCTGCTACCCTCATTCGGGTTTCGTCCACAATCTATCACCTGATGGACCGTTCAAAAAATGGCTCTGAGCACTATGGGACTTAACATCTGAGGTCATCAGTCCCCTACAACTTGGAACTACTTAAACCTAACTAACCTAAGGACATCACACACATCCATGCCCGAGGCAGGATTCGAACCTGCGCCGTAGCGGTCGCGCGGTTCCAGACTGTAGCGCCTAGAACCGCTCGGCCACCCAGGCCGCTGATGGACCGTGTTAATGCGCAATCTTACCCAGACGCACGGATAAAATCACAGCACAGTATCCTGTAATCCACTGATTAGACGACTAACATGTTGACGAAGGTGACAGTAGAACTTTTGGTTTGGTCACCACGTTGGTGCGGTCGTGGAGGGGTCCCATCTCTTTTTGTTTTTTAATGAAGCAGTGGTTCCGTGTCTCTACTATCACCGGGAGGAACACGTGCATGATGACAGCAATACGGACACTATTCCAGACATATCCAAAATTGTAGTCCAAAAGAAGGTTTCTCAAATAACCGCACCTCTTCCGTAAAAACCACAGTGAGAAAGCATATTTTTATGACAAAAAGCGTCAGAACGTCCGAAACTGGCTAGAACCAAATGAAACACTTCCTCCTCTCAATCGGAGAAAAGACGACAAGAAAACCCCTGAATAGACTGCACTGTGTTAGCACAGGTTCCAGTAAAAAAAAACGGCGAATGCATTACCACTGCGCTGTTACACGTAGAACTTCGCTTGCTTCACTGTGTTGAGTCTCGAGCGACGTACACTGTGTAACTTACGTTCCTGGCGAGACTAAACGCAACGGTCTGCTGTTGGTCTTCTGTTATGGTTAGATGCCGATTAGTAGGAAATATAACGAGGAGATGTATTTCCAGAACGTGTCAGAAACAAAAATGTTGTTCTGTTGCCGAGGTGGCTTCCTGGTATACATATTCAATATTTACTGTTGCAACAGCGCATATGGAGTACACGAAATGATTACATTTACATATCAATAGCGCAAGCGGTTCTGAGGTACCAGGTATCGACCCAGGGTGAGACACCCATATCGTCACAGAAGAAACTGAGTAGCATTTTTAGCAAATTTTTAGAGTACAGAAGCGTATAATAAGAGAAATGTGTAGTGTAAATCCAAGAACATGTCGAAACCTATTCAAAGAATTGGGCATACTAACCACGGATTCTCAGTTATTTATTCCTTAATGAAGTTTGTTGTAAATAAAACATCTCTTTTCCAACTAACTAAGTACACAATATCAATACTAAGAATAAGAACAATATACATAAATACTTAAAATCACTTTCTCTTGCCCAGAAAGGAATCCAGTATTCAGCAACGCATATTTTCAGTAAGTTACCAGGAACTATTAAGAGTTTAGTTTCAGACAAGGCACAATTTAAGCATAATTTAAAAGAATTATTGGTGGCCAACTCCTCCTGTTCCATCCATGAATTTCTCAACAAGTGCAGTAGACCATTTTCATGAAAATTTATTATACTTTAATTTTTGACAATACTTGGTTGTAACAGCCAAGTAACTACCTACTGTGTGAATGATGGATGTATGGAAAGCAGATGTGAGTCTTAAGTCTGTAAATAGTCGAAATTTAATTTTAAATCTTGTACATAATTTGACTTTTCTTGACTGAGGCTCATTGAAATGAATAATTTACTTAAATTTATGACAACACTTGGTTGTAATAGTCAAGTAACTAGCTACTGTGTGAATGATGGATTTAATGAAAGGAGATATAAGTACTAAACCTGTAAATATTAGAGGTTTAATTTTAATTCATGCATATAATTTTACTGTTTATTGACTGAGGATCATAAAAATTAATGAAACTTCAGATTTTATAATTTCATTTTTGTAATGTGTTTATCTGACATGTTCCACACTCGGGAGGATTCCCTCTTTTATGAGTCTCTGGAATGAATAATTAATCTAATCTATCCTAATCTACAGTTGCCGTAGTGTAGTGGTTATGATACACTCCTCGCCATTAAAATTGCTACACCAAGAAGAAATGCAGATAACAAAAGGGTATTCATTGGACAAATATATTATACTAGAACTAACATGTGATTACATTTCCACGCAATTTGGGTGCATAGATCCTGAGAAATCAGTACCCAGAACAACCACCTCTGGCCGTAATAACGGCCTTGGTACGCCTGGGCATTGAGTCAGACAGAGCTTGGATGGAGTGTACAGGTACAGCTGCCCATGTAGCTTCAACACGATACCACAGTTGATCAAGAGTAGTGACTGGCGTATTGTGACGAGCAAGTTGCTAGTCCACCTTTCACCAGACGTTTTCAATTGGTGAGAGATCTGGAGAATGTGCTGGCCAGGGCAGCAGTCGAACATATTCTGTATCCAGAAAGGCCCGTACAGGACCTGCTGAAATGTAGGGTTTCGCAGGGATCGAATGAAGGGTAGAGCCACGGGTCGCAAAACATCTGAAATGTAACGTCCACTGTTCAAAGTGCCGTCAGTGCGAACAAGAGGTGACCGAGACGTGTAACCAATGGCACCCCATGCCGTCACGCCGGGTGATACGCCAGTATGGCGATGACGAATACACGCTTCCAATGTGCGTTCACCAGGATGTCGCCAAACACGGATGCGACCATCATGATGCTGTAAACAGAACCTGGATTCATCCGAAAAAAATGACGTTTTGCCAATCGTGCACCCAGGTTCGTCGTTGAGTACAGCATCGCAGGCGCTCCTGTCTGTGATGCATCGTCAAGGGTAACCGCAGCCATGGTCTCTGAGCTGATAGTCCATGCTGCCGCAAACGTCGTCAAACTGTTCGTGCACATGGTTGTCGTCTTGCAAACGTCCCCTTCTGTTGACTCAGGGATCGAGACGTGACTGCACGATCCGTTACAGCCATGCGGATATGATGCCTGTCATCTCGACTGCTAGTGGTAAGAGGCCGTTGGAATCCAGCACGGCGTTCCATATTACCCTCCTGAACCCACCGATTCCATATTCTGATAACAGTCGTTGGATCTCGACCAACGCGAGCAGCAATGTCGCGATACGATAAACCGCAATCGCGGTAGGCTACAATCCGACCTTTATCAAAGTCGGAAACGTGATGGTACGCTTTTCTCCTCCTTACGCGAGGCATCACAACAATGTTTCACCAGGCAACGCCGGTCAACTGCTGTTTGTGTATGAGAAATCGGTTGGAAACTTTCCTCATGTCAGCACGTTGTAGGTGTCGCTAACAGCGCCAACCTTGTGTGAATGCTCTGGAAAGCTAATCATTTGCATATCACAGGATCTTCTTCCTGTCGGTTAAATTTTGCGTCTGGAGCACGTCATCTTCGTGGTGTAGCAATTTTAATGCCCAGTACTGTACTACACGGTGCACGGAGGGTTGTGACTTCAAAACTCACGTGAACTGTTAAGCTTTAATTTCTATATTCAGTTCGAGTACATTCTATAAGTATCCACAAATGGCAAAAACTATTGTACTGTAATGTTCTGTAGTTGTATATATGCCGTATGTGTTCTGGCCGGAGGCTCCGCGCTCTTGTATGTGCAAGTACTGAATACACCTTCGTTAAGGTAAGTTAGTGTTCGTCGTTGATCTAATAACACCTTCTTCGTGACAATAGTAGTACATGGTGTAGACTGCACAGGCGGCAATCCAACAGCTCACTCTGGCATCCAGTCGATCGTACAGATCGCAAATACTGTCCTGTGCTACGTTATGCCCCGCCTGATCGACCTGTTCACGTAGCTCTGTAAAAGTTGTCGGTTGACGAGTCACACAAATCACTTCTCGCACCATCATATCCCACTCGTACTTGATTGGAGACAGATCCGGAGATCGTGTTGGCCAGTGAAGTTGCTGCACGATTTGCATAGCACGTTGAGTTTCACGGGCAGTATGTGGGCGAGCATTACCCCTGTTGGAACAACACATCAACTTTCAGTTCCAAGAACAAACAGCAAAAGAACAACATCCAGCACGTGCCGAGTGCTGGTTAGAGTCCCCTCCAGGAACACCAAGGGTGAACGAGAGTTGGCCACAAAATGGTTCAAATGGCTCTAAGCACTATGTAACTTAACATCTGGGGTCATCAGTCCCCTAGAACTTAGAACTACTTAAAGCTAACTAACCTAAGGACATCACACACATCCATGCCCGAGGCAGGATTCGAACCTGCGACCGTCGCAGCAGCGCGGTTCCGGACTGAAGCACCTAGAACCGCTCGGCCACAGCGGCCGGCAAAGTTTATCACATCCCAGATCATAAGGCCTGGAGAGGCGCCAGCGTGTTTAGGACGAGTCCACACTACGAGACAGCACTCACCAGGTCTACGTTGCCTGTGCGCAAACGACCGTCAGTTGCGTGAAGCAAAATCAGCTTTCATCGCCGAAGAACATGGCGCGCCATTCCATCTTCCAAGGGTTCCTCTGACGGCATCAGTCGAACTGTAAACCTCAATGATGTTGCTTGAGTGGAAGACAGTCTAGAGGTGTGCATGCCTATCCCACTGCTTATAACCGGTTCGCAACAGTTCGTATTCACACGTCTCGGCTCACAAACCTTCTTATACGAGGTGCATTCAAGTTCTAAGGCCTCCGATTTTTTTTCTAATTAACTACTCACCCGAAATCGATGAAACTGGCGTTACTTCTCGACGTAATCGCCCTGCAGACGTACACAGTTTTCACAACGCTGACGCCATGATTCCATGGCAGCGGCGAACGCTTCTTTAGGAGTCTGTTTCGACCACTGCAAAATCGCTGAGGCAGTAGCAGCATGGCTGGTGAATGTGCGGCCACGGAGAGTGTCTTTCATTGTTGGAAAAAGCCGAAAGTCACTAGGAGCCAGGTCAGGTGAGTAGGGAGCATGAGGAATCACTTCAAAGTTGTTATCACGAAGAAACTGTTGCGTAACGTTAGCTGATGCGCGGGTGCGTTGTCTTGGTGAAACAGCACATGCGCAGCCCTTCCCGGACGTTTTTGTTGCAGTGCAGGAAGGAATTTGTTCTTCGAAACATTTTCGTAGGATGCACCTGTTACCGTAGTGCCCTTTGGATCGCAATGGATAAGGATTACGCCCTCGCTGTCCCAGAACATGGACACCATTTTTTCAGCACTGGCGGTTACCCAAAATTTTTTTGGTGGCGGTGAATCTGTGTGCTTCCATTGAGCTGACTGGCGCTTTGTTTCTGGATTGAAAAATGGCATCCACGTCTCATCCATTGTCACAACGGATGAAAAGAAAGTCCCATTCATGCTGTCGTTGCGCGTCAACATTGCTTGGCAACATGCCACACGGGCAGCCATGTGGTCATCTGTCAGCATTCGTGGCACCCACCTGGATGACACTTTTCGCATTTTCAGGTCGTCATGCAGGACTGTGTGCACAGAACCCAAAGAAATGCCAACTCTGGAGGCGATCTGTTCAACAGTCATTCGGCGATCCCCCAAAACAATTCTCTCCACTTTCTCGATCATGTCGTCAGACCGGCTTTTGCGAGCCCGAGGTTGTTTCGGTTTGTAGTCACACGATGTTCTGCCTTCATTAAACTGTCGCACCCACGATCGCACTTTCGACACATCCATAACTCCATCACCACATGTCTCCTTAAACTGTCGATGAATTTCAATTGGTTTCACACCACGCAAATTCAGAAAACGAATGATTGCACGCTGTTCAAGTAAGGAAAACGTCGCCATTTTAAGTATTTAAAACAGTTCTCATTTTCGCCGCTGGCGGTAAAATTCCATCTGCCATATGGTGCTGCCATCTCTGGGACGTATTGACAATGAATGCGGCCTCATTTTAAACAATGCGCATGTTTATATCTCTTTCCAGTCCGGAGAATAAGAAAATCGGAGGCCTTAGAACTTGAATGCACCTCGTATGTGCTGTGGTAGCGGTACGATCTGCCGCTGCTGCTCTTACAATACGACCATCCTGGCGGGCATGTGTGTTGAATGGGTGTCGAGAACCTCGTTAACGGGTGTGAGAATGTTCACGTGACCGCTGATGCAGTACGTCCAACTTGTGTTGCAGTTCTCCGAAAGGGCCATCTCATCACTCAGAAGGCCACAATTTTACTCTTTTCAGACTCGCTCACTTTGTTGTAGGAAGCACGAGTGCGTCATCGTGGCATGGTTGCCTGCTTGCTTCACACGTTTGCGCCACACTGAGCCTTCTGGCTGCGAGGATTCCCTGTTAAAGGGTAAACACAAATGGTGCTATGATAGCTATGTGGTGTGTTTTTTAAGTAAGGTCCATTTTGTTGTAGACACTGTAGTTCAATTCTTTTATCTTGGCGGCTCGCGCACGCCCGCCCAGACGCGGGAGATTGCTGCGTTGCCAGTCGCAAACGAAGCACGCGCCAAGAGAAGCAGCGCCATAGTATAGTATAGTTCACCAACGTACACGCAGTTTACGAAGTAAAGCCACCACGGCCGCATTAACCCTTTCGCTGCTACAGAGCGCTGTGCGCGATTTTGTCATCACTGCACTGCTCGCCTGTGCAGACACACGGTGTTCTCACTGCTTTGACACATTTATCATTCGATTTCACAAAAACTATTTGGCCCAAAAATTAAATTTTTACACATCTTCTTGACTGATACCTTCCCCCCATAAATGACTTAATTTTGTTTCGATGTTCAGCGCAGTTATTGTGCAGCATTAAATGTAGTATTGCACGAAATTTTGAAGAGTCTGCAGAGGTGAAAGTCCATAGCGTATACTTTCCGTATTGTCGATTTTAGTTGCCACAATGTTGAGAATGAAATGTGGACAAGATACCTGAATTTCATATAAAATTTACTGTATAACAATATCTCATTTAATTTAAGTTCCAGATAGGTGTCGTATGTAATATTGAGAAATATTCCGTCTTTCGCGACTGTAATAAAACTTTCATTTATACCAGAGTCATTTCGCTTTTTTCTTAAACGTTCTGATTAAAACAAAGTTGGCGAAGTACACAAAACTTAATTGTGGACATAGTAAAACATAGAAACTGAAATATATTGTCAGTGAGGTGCAGTGCGCAAACAATTTGTGTTTGTCACAACGGACAGCAAATAGTTGCCAAAACATGAAAACACTGAATATGATGTTGCCAAAGGAGCGAAGCAAAGAATTGCGTCAGACAATCAAGTAGCTCGGCAACGTACGAGCCGAAATTCTGCTCTAAATAATACTTTTAATACTGTCGCAAAAGAATATGTCTCAATATGAATAGTAAAACAGCGACTACAGAAGAGAAGATATACAAACAAAACAGATAACATGAATATTGTGTGTGTGCCTTTCCATTGTTTTTAGTTGCTGTGAAAAGAAATATTGGAGGACAAAATTAGAAAAACCGAAAACTTATGATTATAATTGAGACAAAGCACTAGAAATTTCAAAAAATTACATTCAAACGAATAAAATTCATGACATAAGACACTTCGATATTGTTTTTAAATAAAGAAAATATTAAGCAATGCACAAGGTTTGAACTCTGAACCTTGCACTTGGCAGCCAAACACCTTCACCTTCACCATTGCACTAACGCGGCTCGTCATTCAACTGAACTCCTGGAGGACTATAAAACATCAAGCAAAACACCAACAAACACTGTTGGTAGGACTATGAATTACCGGCGTTTCGTCGAATAGGAAATAAACAATTATCGCTGTTTTTATTGCAAAAAAGCGGTTTCCTTGCTATCGCCTGAATTAGGAGGCTTATTGCTTGTTTGGTTTAATTAATTAATAGAATATAAAGCAACTGGTATAAAGAATGCTTTTTCCAAACTTTCTATAAAATAAAATCTGATATCAAGACATTGATTTTGTTCAATTTCTTTATTTATCACTGAACGTTTCTAAAACTGAATACACTCGTCCGTGCTCTGCATTGCAATCGAGCTCTGGCAACATCGTTCTCTGTTAATTGGCTGACTGTGTTTTGTGACGTCAGATGTGCAGATCGAACCTAAACTCGGCCGCCGTCGTAAATGACGCACACTATAGTAGCTCGCGCGCATTGTCAACGAGCACGTGCGTCGTGTACCTGCATGCCTCGGGAACAACGGTGCTCAGTTTCAGCTCTGTAGCTGACCTGTACGGTTCTGTTCTGTGCTTTCAAATGTTTAAGACTGTCAACTCGCCGGCCGCGTGTGAGGTTCGCTCGGTGATATGGTTTTTGTCAGTAAGGAACGTGTCTGCTGCAGAAATTCATCAACAGATTTTCGAAGTGTACAGTGATACTGTTATGAGTGTAAGCAACGTGTGTAAGTGAGTACGAGAATTCAAAAATGGCCGTGACAACGTCCATGATGAGGAACGCTCCGGTCGTCTTTCTTTGATTACAGACGATTTGGTGGTTTCAGTTGAAGCAAGGATTCGTAAGAACAGGCGCTTCACAATAACATGTCTCTCAAACGAATTTCCTGACATGTCGAGATCAGTGCTTTACAACATTGTTTCTGAACACCTAAAGTTTAGGAAACTGTTCTCCCAGTGGGTCCCAAAACTTCTAACACAGGACCACAAAAACAAAAGATTTGAGTGTGTGATGAAGTTCTTGACTCGTTATCACGAAGAAGGTGACGGCTTCTTGAGTCACATCATAACTGGAGACGAAACATGGATTTCGCATATTACGCCCGAATCGAAGCAACAGAGCATGGAATGGAGACACACACACCCGCCTGTAAAGTTGAAGGCCAGACTCACTCTGTCCCAGCGTAAAATCATGGCGTCAGTGTTTTGGGATAGGCATGGTGTTTTATTGGTCGACTTCATGCAACGAGGAACCACTATCAATGCAGAAGAATACTGTCAAATCCTGAGAAAGCTGCGCAGAGTGATTCAAAACAAAAGACGGGGCATGTTGACAAACGGAATTGTCCTTCTCTATGACAATGCAAGACCTCACACTGCAGGTCAGACCCGCGATTTACTGGACAGTTTTGGCTGGGAATTAGACCACCCACCCTACAGTCCTGATCTTGCGCCGAGCGACTACCATCTGTTCCTCCACCTCAAACAACACCTCAGTGGCACACGTTACAATGATGACGACGACGACGACGACGTGAAAACGGCAGTGAACTCTTGTTTATCGGAGCAGGCGGCAAGTTTCTATGAAGAGGGTATTTTAAAATTGATTGAGAGGTATGATACGTGTTTGAACAAACTTGGCAACTACGTCGAAAAATAGACTGAAGTATGTACTGTAAGTAGGCTGTTTAGGTTTTTATGTTGGCAACGTCACGTAGCGCTCTGTATGAAAATCACTGGCTGTGCTGTGTGAAGTCTGTGGCTGGTTGGCATTGTTGGAATATTCGCTATTGTAGTGTTGGGCAGTTGGCTGTTAACAGCGCGAAGCGTTGCGCAGTTGGAGGTGAGCCGCCAGCATTGGTGGATGTGGGGGGAGAGATGGCAGAATTTTGAGAGTGGACGGTCTGAATGTGTGTCCATCAGAAAGAGTAAATTTGTAATACTGGATATCATGAACTGATTATAATGACTTTTGAACATTATTAAGGTAAATACATTGTTTGTTCTCTAGCAAAAGCTTTCATTTGCTAACTATGCCTACCAGTAGTTAGTGCCTGCAGTAGTTAGAATCTTTTATTTAGCTGGCAGTATTGGCACTCGCTGTATTGCAGTAGCTCGAGTAACGAAGATTTTTGTGAGGTAAGTGATTCATGAAAGGTATAGGTTATTGTTAGTCAGAGCCATTCTTTTGTAGGGATTATTGAAAGTTAGATTGCGTTGTGCTAAAAATATTGTGTGTCAGTTTAGTGTTGATTAGAATAAGTAAAGAGAGAAATGTCTGAGTACGTTCAGTTCTGCTCAGCTGTTTGAAAATCAAATAACGTAAGAGGTTTACCAGCACAGTAATTATTAATTTTTTCTAAGGGGGCGTTTCCGTACTTTCTCAAGATAAATTTACTTTTTTGAAACAACCTTTCGTTGTGTACTTATGTGCAAACGGATCTTACTTAAAAACACTCCTCGTATGACCTGCGCTTTGTTGACAGACGACGATGAGGCTACTGTCAGTATGTCTACTATCTCCCAGGTGACATATGCCGTTATCGGATCAAAATTTATGTCGTCTTTACTTGTGTACTATTTTTTTCTGGCAGTGTGTATACAGCGGTTTTGCAATTACTACCGTGAAGGCTGGATCCACAAAGCATCACCCCTATTGAAGATAGATTCATTCTTAGAGATATTTACTGTTTCCTGATCTTTTCTTAATTAAATGTCATATTTATTTTGGCTAGAAGATGTATGTTGTTGAAAGCTACCCCTTGTGCTCTGCTACAACGTATGGCACACTGTTTCAAATTTGTTTTGCTCAAGACTTTTTAACACATATTTTATTAGCTCCCAGTTTGATCCATCTACGTCTTCGTACAACCACCCGTCAGAATTGATAGGATCTGTCGCTTCTGTGGTCGGAAAACAATCGCTTACTTTACACTGACTGAAAAATGTAGGTTTTACTTGTCAAGACGATCACCCAGAAGACGCACAGTAGTCTTCTAGAGGATAGTTCCTCTTTTGCAAACATGCGCTTTTAGTAGAACATCGAAGTCCCTACCTATTAAAATACTCTCACAGTTGTTGGCCTCTGGAGTTTTCCATAACTACATTTGTCACAGCTGTTATCACTAATGCAGAAATGCCGGCCGGTGTGGCCGAGCGGTTCTAGGCGCTACAGCCTGGAACCGCGAGACCGCTACGGTCAAAGGTTCGAATCCTACCTGGGGCATAGATGTGTGTTATGTCCTTAGGTTAGTTAGGTTTACGTAGTTCTAAGTTCTGGGGGACTGATGACCTCAGATGTTAAGTCCCATAGTGCTCAGAGCCATTTGAACCATTTGAACCAATGCAGAAATCCCAAACAGCTAGCGAGATCGGCGCTGCTTCCTTCTAGTGTATATCTCGGGGAAAACGCTGCCAGGTTATAGGTTTGGCCGAGTTTTAGTCGAAGGGAATAGCGCCCACTTTGGCGATGGTACGGCTCGAAATCGAGGGTTGGCACGTGTGCAGCTCCCTGGACTGTACCACACGGCACGTGGCTGCCGTCTCCGTGGCGACGGCCCCAGCATCCTCCGGTCATTAATAACTGCTGGAGCTGCGACCGCGGCACTACGAGGTCGTCTGGTACGGGAGGCAGCGCTCACCCTGTGGCTGATGAATAGGCGAGCGGCTTCGCACGCTGGATACAAGTCTGCGGTTGATGCACTGAACGCACAGTGTTTTCACTGACCCGTTGGCAACAGTTATTTATAATACGAGTACACAGAAGGGAGTGCTAACATTTTTCTGTACTGCTGGTCATTAAAATTGCAACACCAGGAAGGAAAGCAAATAACGAAATTTTACTTACTGTGCACGTACGCTAAAGTATGAAGAACACACGATTAAATTCGCTAAAAGGTCGTGGGTACACATGGTGCGAAATTGAGTAAATAAATAAACTACATTTTTATTTGTGGGACACCCACAACTGTTCTGCAACATGTTCATGGTAAACAAATCGGCCGTAGTTGTAAATTGTCTGCTTGCCGTAGCCGCACTGGTCACACAGGGGCGCTTAATTATTGTTCGACTGTATGCATTTCCGCTAGCAATTTTGGTACGAGAGGAATTTTACCAGGTCGCGATTGAATGTTGGAGTTCCTCGCAGCCACAACTTGGAATGTTATTTGATGGTCCACCTACGGTAGATTTTAGCCTATTAGTTCTCAGGGCATGCACATGATGTCCTACTACTGCTAGATTTCAGATAAACCACATGATGGGCTAAGACCCCGAAACCGTTGTAATGTATAGTGACTTCTGCGGAGCAAAACTCCGGTCCATAAACTATTTTACAGCTGTGGCGCCGGCCTCGGTGACCGAGCGGTTCTAGGCGCTACAATCTGGAACCGCGCGACCCTTACGGTCGCAGGTTCGAATCCTGCCTCGGGCATGGATGTGTGTGATGTCCTTAGGTTAGTTAGGTTTAAGTAGTTCTAAGTTTGATGACCACAGAAGTCTCATAGTGGTTCAAATGGCTCTGAGCATTGTGGGACTTAAGGTCATCAGTCCCCTAGAACTTAGAACTACTGAAACCTAACTAACCTAAGGACAACACACACACCCATGCCCGAGGCAGGATTCGAACCTGCGACCGTAGCAGTCGCGCGGTTCCAGACTGTAGCGCCTAGAACCGCTCGGCCACCGTGGCCGGCTAAGTCACATAGTGCTCAGAGCCATTTGAGCAGCTGTGGCGGATTTGTTTACCATGAACTGAGTAAATAAATTTGCCACATGTAGCAGCAGCAGAGGCTCTAACCTGACTCTTAGTGTCTCACTGAGATTGGCTGACAGATATGAGTAGATTTCACAGTATTTCAACTCTATGCCAGAGAACATCAATTGTAGTTGGAATTCGATTACTCGATAAATAGTACAATTCTCAAGGCTGTCAATTCAACTAAGTACCTGGGTGTTAAAATTACGAACAACTTCAGTTGGAAAGACCACATACATAATATTGTGGGGAAGGCGAGCCAAAGGTTGCTTTTGATTGGCAGGACACTTAGAAAATGCAGCAAGTCCACTAAAGAGACAGCTTACACTACACTCGTTCGTCCTCTGTTAGAATATTGCTGCGCGGTGTGGGATCCTTACCATGTGGGATTGACGGAGGACATCGAAAGGGTGCAAAAAAGGGCAGCTCGTTTTGTATTATCACGTAATAGGGGAGAGAGTGTGGCAGATATGGTATGCGAGTTGGGATGGAAGTCATTAAAGCAAAGACGTTTTTCGTCGCGGCGAGATTTATTTACGAAATTTCAGTCACCAACTTTCTCTTCCGAATGCGAAAATATTTTGTTGATCCCAACCTACATAAGTAGGAATGATCATCAAAATAAAATAAGAGAAATCAGAGCTCGAACAGAAAGGTTTAGGTGTTCGCTTTTCCCTCGCGCTGTTCGGGAGTGAAATGGTAGAGAGATAGTATGATTGTGGTCCGATGAACCCTCTGCCAAGCACTTAAATGTGAATTGCAGAGTAATCATGCAGATGTAGATGTAGTGGCTAGCGACTTTTGACATGCCATTCTGTCGGAAACCTATAATCAGATGATTTCAAAGGGTGAAAGATCTGCAGATCAAATTAGCTGGATCGATGGTGTCTGTATCGAAGGAGGTCAGCGATGTTGCTTCATCTTGTCGATAACTGTGTACGTGAGAGTTCTCCGCCATGCACCAACTACAACACGTGGATAGCTTTCAGCAGGTGTACAGTCCAGTCTCTTACAAAGGAAGAGAATTAGTTAACTGACCGATAATATTTTCAGTTACGGTTGCATAACTTTTCTTTCTTTGTGTTCTGCCTGACGGCGGATCTTGTCAACGGGGAAGCCTCATGAGAGAGGTCCACCGCATGAGCGTCTAGGGAAGTGATTCCCGTTGCCTTCCAATGATGATGATGAAATGATAATGAGGACAACTCAACACCCAGTCCCTGAGAGGAGAAAATCTGCGACCCAGCCGGGAATCGAACCCGGGCCTCTTGGCGTGACAGGTCGCCGCGCTGACCACTCAGCTATCGGGGCGGACACGGATTCATAGATTAGGCATAATTACAGACTTAATGACAGTAACCACGGTCCTATACAGTGAATACTGAACAAGTCGGAAAAGTTAACAGACAAGAACTAATAATGATTTCCTTTCTCCTTGCATTTCTGTTCCACCGATGTATTGTCTAATCACCAGATTCTAGAATGATGGGTTTGAATGAATTACAGTATCAAAAAGTCACAACGGGGAGTAAATTGGTAAAAGACAGAGCCATTGCATTCAGATTCGCGACGCAGACACGCTAACGTGGTAGGAGGCGGTTCTTTTGCGGGAGTCTCCCTCTGGAGCCACAGCAGGAAGAAACTTAAACGTGAGGTCCTCTCCCCCCCCCTCCCTCCCTCCCTCTCACTGCCCTCCACCTTCTCCAGTGAAAAGGCACTGGAACAGTCAGCGGCCTCCCCCTCCCCTCTCTCGCCCCCCCCCCCCCTCTCGGCCGTCTGAAAATATTAACTACAGGAACTTCTTTCTCGGAATTTACGCCAAGACAACTCTTACGCATACTTTAGATCGAACTCACTCAATTGCAGATGCTCGACAGTATTTCTAGTTAGTTAGAGTTGAAGTTGCCGCCATCTTTAGCTCACACGAAATGGTTTCGATTACTTTCGAATGAATTGGTTGTAAAACCACATTGATAGGACTCTGTTCGTCCCCTCAGAGCTTTTACGCTCTGACCTCGAGTGCTGAAATACATCTGCCCTCAGCTTTCCTAGTGAGCTGGATGCATATCACTTACCGATGATGATGGGGTGGGAGTTATCGTTCTTATAGCTCTTTGTATCCGAATCCTTCGCCTCTCACAGTCAGCCTTCGTTTCTCCTGTATGTCTCTGGTGATTGCTAATTGTGTACACTACTGGCCATTAAAATTGCTACACCAAGAAGAAATGCAGCTGATAAACGGGTATTCATTGGACATGTGATTACATTTTCACGCAATTTGGCTGCTTAGACCTGAGAAATCAGTACCCAGAACAACTACCTCTCGCCGTAATAACGGCCTTGATACGCCTGGACATTGTGTCAAACAGAGCTTGGATGGCCTGTACAGGTACAGCTGCCCGTGTAGCTTCAACACGATACCACAGTTGATCAAGAGTAGTGACTGGCGTATTGTGACGAGCCAGTTGCTCGGCCACCATTGACCAGACGTTTTCAATTGGTGAGAGATCTGGAGAATGTGCTGGCCAGGGCAGCAGTCGAACATTTTCTGTATCCAGAAAGGCCCGTATAGGACCTGCAACATACGGTCGTGCATTATCCTGCTGAAATGTAGGGTTTCGCAGGGATCGAATGAAGGGTGGAGCCACGGGTCGTAACACATCTGAAATGTAACGTCCACTGTTCAAAGTGCCGTCAATGCGAACAAGAGGTGACCGAGACGTGTAACCATTGGCACCCCATACCATCACGCCGGGTCATACGCCAGTATGGCGATGACGAATACACGCTTCCAATGTGCGTTCACCGCGATGTCGCCCATCACGGATGCGACCATCATGATGCTGTAAAAAGAACCTGGATTCATCCAAAAAAGTGACGTTTTGCCATTCGTGCACCCAGTTTCGTCGTTGAATACACCATCGCAGGCGCTCCTGTCTGTGATGCAGCGTCAAGAGTAACCGCAGCCATGGTTTCCGAGCTCATAGTCCACGCTGCTGCAAACGTCGTCGAACTGTTCGTGCAAGCTGGTTGTTGTCTTGCCAACGTCCCCACCTGTCGACTCAGGGATCGAGACGAGGCTGCACGATCCGTTACAGCCATGCGGGTAAGATGGCTTATCTCGACTGCTAGTGATACAAGGCCGGTGGGATGCAGCACGGCGTTCCGTATTACCCTCCTGAACCCACCGATTCCATATTCTGATAACAGTCATTGGATCTCGACCAACGCGAGCAGCAATGTCGCGATACGATAAACCGCAATCGCGATAGGCTACAATCCAACCTTTATCAAAGTCGGAAACGTGATGGTACACATTTCTCCTCTTTACACGGGGCATCACAACAACGTTTCACCACGCAACGCCGGTCAACTTCTGTTTATGAGAAATCGGTTGCAAACTTTCCTCATGTCAGCACGTTGTAGGTGTCGCCACCGGTTCCAACCTTGTGTGAATGCTCTGAAAAGCTAATCATTTGCATATCACAGGATCTTCTTCCTGTCGGTTAAATGTCGCGTATGTAGCACGTCATCTTTGTGGTGTAGCAATTTTAATGACCAGTAGTGTATAACTAGCTAGAAATACAGCGGGGGCTGAATACGCTTGTACTTCTTGTTCAATGTTTTAGCCGGCCCCGGTGGTCTAGCGGTTCTAGGCGCTCAGTCCGGAACCGCGCGACTGCTACGGTCGCAGGTTCGAATCCTGCTTCGGGCATGGATGTGTGTGATGTCCTTAGGTTAGTTAGGTTTAAGTAGTTCTAAGTTCTAGGGGACTGATGACCACAGATGTTAAGTCCCATAGTGCTCAGAGCCATTTTTTCAATGTTTTATTACGTTACTTTGAAACACGTATGTAACGCAGCAGCGATGGCGAGGCATTGTAGCATCTGTGACCAGAGAGTATGCGCTTGACCGCGCGAGTGTTGCGAGCGGTTCTCAGTCAGTCAGTCAGTCGTTGCGAGTCTGTCAGTCAGTCGTTGCGAGTCTGTAGCTCTGTCTAGTTGAGAGCAGTACTCAGTCTGTAGTCGTCATGCAGAGCGAAACACGTATGTAACATAGCAGCGATGGCGAGGCATTGTAGCATCTGTGACCAGAGAGTATGCGCTTGACCGCGCGAGTGTTGCGAGCGGTTCTCAGTGAGTGTCTGTCTGTCAGTCGTTGAGTGTCTGTCAGTCAGTCGTTGCGAGTCTGTAGCTCTGTCTAGTTGAGAGCAGTACTCAGTCTGTAGTCGTCATGCAGAGCGGTCGGTCAGTAGTAGCAGCCCAGTGCGGTTGTGTGATGTAGGCGGTCGGCAACACTGGTCAAGATGAGGAATAAGGTATACTGTTAATTAATATAATCGTTAGATAATGAAAAATTTTATTTATTGTAATTATTCTCCAACAAGTCTCCCAATAATAATTTTTTTATTTCAAAAGCATTTTCTCAAAAATTTAATTTTTTATTGAACTCAAGATTTCGTTGCACTTCCCATTTCATTCCACTTCTTTTGAAGAAAAATTCCACTAAAATCACAAAAAAAAAGAGAATATTATTATTTGCAATGCAGTTCCTCCAAGCGGTGCGCAACAACAAGAGCAGATATGTGACATCCATTTATTCTGAGGTAAGACTTTAATTCTGATTGTTTTACACAGGGCCAAAGACCGATATTTCGGTTTAATTAAATTTTCTTATCACTGAATGGACTTTAATTTTTCATCAGGAATTTATATTTGAGTCAGATTGCGAATTTCACATTTTTGTTGCCATTGTCAGTACATTTCATTGTGGGCAGGTTACGCATAGCGCAATGTACATTAGCATTCTTAAATAATATTGTCCATAATTTTTCAAAATTATTGTGGGGACGTTACACTTGGCTCCCATTTCTATTAAGTATTGCTTTAATTTCTTTTAAAATTGCGGTGGGGAGGTTACACTTGGCGACACCCAGTCCAGGATCGTATTTCGTTGAGAGTCTTTTGAGCAACAGTCAGATATCTGCTCTTATTTGCTTAGATATAATTAGGATTTAGCGCAACGCTTTTAATAATATTGTGACTTTCTCTCTACAGGTCAACGGCAATTTGCTGCTTTGTTGTATTTGTGTGTTGCTTTTGCATTGTGCTTATTTATTTTGTGAATAATTTTGACTATTGTTAAAATGCCGCGAAAGACTGTGAATAGTGTATCGCGAGGTATTATGAATGAAATTACCGACCCAAACAACTTTGCCGATAGGACATGCGACACGCAGTGTAATGATGACAATCCTGCGTTCACTAACAATCAGTGCATTCCAACCACTAGTGATGACTTTTACCCTGATGATGAACAAACGAACCCAATTGTCTCGTCTGTTAGTTTGACGACAATTGATGACGCGGGACGCCCTATTATAATGAGCGATGCCCAGCTTAACACACCCCATTTGGAAAACTCAAGTGACGTACAGACGAATTTGTGTAATGAAAATGAACAGGATACACAAAGTACGACGGATTTATTTAATTCCGAAATAGTGAGTGACAGTGTAGGTCCGACTGATAAACCTTTCTGTAAATTACAGAATGACCAAACGGTCACGCAAAACGAGAAAATTCCAGATCCACCGCTAAACAGCACAGAGAATATAAACGCTAGTTTTGACTTGGTACGAATTATGAGAAGTTTGCTACAACAGCAAAGTGAGAAAATAGACAACAGTAGTAAAGATCTCAAACAACAACTTAGTGCAGATATCAAACAACTTAGGGAAGATAACAAACAACAGAATGAAAACCTCAAGCAACTTAGTGAACAGCTCAGACAACAAAATGAAAAATTTGACGACAATTCGAGGCAGCTTAGTGAACAAATTAAAGCTGTTGCCGCGGAGTGTCATGACACTAAGGAACAGTTGCGCGCGGAAATTGAGGCGTGTTCACAAAAAAATAGCGAAGAAATTAAATCTGTTGCGCAAGAATTAAGGGAAATTCAAACAGCCGCGACAGATACACTCAGAGACGAAATTAGCGGAGTCGCCAAACAGTGCTCTGAAAAAGCTACACAACTACGGGACGAGTTTAGAACAATGACGGTAGAACTTTCGCGCACTATGGACGCAAAGATAGACGCGAAATTCGAACAGCAGAACACTCAGATTAACGAGCGCTTTAGTCAGCACATACAGAACAGTGATACGCGTTTCCGCAAATTTATTCAAGATCAAAATAAAGTCAAACGTCAGGTTATGGAAACAATCACTGCACAAAGACAAGAGGACAAACGTAAAATGTTCGCGAAAGCGAAGACGTATGTAGACAATAATATTACTACAGTGTCCGACAAAATTAATGCCATAGAACAATTGAACGCGGAATTACGGGATGAAATTTCTGACCTTAAATCAAAAACAGATACACACACAGTAAATATTCAAACAGTGACAGATAGATTCGAACAATTAGATCTAACACAGGATTGTGATGTTATCAAAGCTGATGTTAAAAAACTGAGCGAAACTACGCGTAAGTTGCAAAAACAGATTAATGCGTCCGATTCTAAAACCGATGATCAGGTTAAGATACTGACTGAAAAATGTGATGAATTGGCCAGTCGTATTGATGTTATCGAAAATGCTAATGACAATAAATCAGACGATACTGCACCGGTTTCTTTTATCCAAACACCTGAATTTCAAAATTTACAGCAGACAATTAATGAAATCGATTCATCTAACAACACGTTACGTCGGAGGTTATCAAATTTACAACAAGAAGTAACAGAGATGAAAAACATGTCAGTTAATAACATACCACAACAGACGCCACTTTATGAACATGTGTCAGACTCACGCAGCGCGTATAATTTGGGTAATCTACAGAGAGTACGGGACTTAGATTCCGATCAACCGCAGTTCAATAGATTCTCTTACGATCCTGAACCTGTTTCATTACACAGAGATGATAATTTCGACTATAAACATTTTCTGTCAGTAAGAAAGTTCAAAATATTTAAAAACGATAGAACGCAGATTCACCCATTGGATTGGATTCAACAATTTAGCTTTGCTCTTCCACCGACTTGGCCTGTAACACACAAACTTGAATTTATTTGCAGCTTTTTGGAAGGCGAACCGGCAACTCGTATGAGACCGATCGCGAGACAGTGTTACTCGGTAGAGGAATTTCAGAATGCTTTTCTGTCAGCGTACTGGTCGAAGACGACACAGCGCGGAATTAAAGATCAGTTGATTAGTTTGCCAAATTACGAGAACTCAAATTTTCCCAGTGTAACGCAATTTTTTGAGCATATGGTACAACAAAACCAGTACCTAAGTGAACCGTACAGTGAATCCGCACTTATACAACTATGCATCTCTAAATTACCACGGTCATTACGAGTGTCACTTCTAACGGGCCAGCAAAAAGAAAACATTTCAGCATTCAGAGATCTTTTACAGCTCTTGGAAGTACAGCAATCCGATTATTCTTTTGTAAACAAAAACTTTTCGAGTAACAACCAAGGTCAACAACAGTACTGCAATTATGATCAGGGACGTAATTCCAATCGGAAAGATAACAGACGTTTTAGGAACGACAACTACCAAAACTTTAATAACAGGCAAAATTCTAATTATCAATACCGTCAAAATTTTCAGCAACAGGAACAACACTTTAGTAACAATAGAGGTGTTTCACAACAACAACATCAAAACCAGCCGGTTAGCATACCTAACCAACAATGGAATACACAAGGTCAACCAGGCTTTAATGTTTCGCCGCGTGGACGTATAGCCCCTGGTCCAACAAATAGTAACGTACGTCAGCAAGGAAACAACTACGTACAAAGAAGACAGTATTTCAATTCCTATCGTAATGCACCGTATAGGAATGACTATTACGACAGACGTAAAAATAATGAGGACAATTTTCAGCGAACATCTAACAACAGTCGGTTATACCAACAGCAAAATCATACGCAAGAACATATTGTCATGAATGAACCCGACAGTAGGTACCATCCAGAGCGTAACACGTCTGGAAGAAGTAATAGAACAGTTCAAATAGTCGAAATGCCACAGAATCCTCCTAATAATAATAACACGTCAGATAGAATCTGACTAAATACTGCACAGGACGCATCTTCTAATAACACAAGCACTACCTTAGACACGCAAAATGTTGTTCACGAAAATGTAATTACTTTTGACGACATCAGAGACACTCTTTTACAGGAAAGACCAGTTATTCAGAAAACCATTTCACATCCTGTTATCGAAATTAAAATTGGTTCATCGAAATTTTCAGCAGTAATCGATTCCGGATCACCTATATCAGTAATTAATGAGGAGACTTTTAATGAGTGCAACAAAGAGAATACCTATCCGACATTACCTTTAGGCAAAACAAAAGTGAAGGGAGCAGTATCGAGTAAAGGAGTAGACGTTAAATTACAGACGCATTTATCATTTTGTATTGGAGGTCATACTTTCCACTCTAATTTTTGGATTGTTCCTTTATTGACAACAGACATTATTTTACGCACGAATTTTCTGGTACAACACGACGCAGTTATCGATTTTCAGAATTCTTATTTAATGTTAAAGGATGAAAACGTACAACTAGCTTTAGAATTTCAGCACTCACTATCTGCGGAAGAGCAAACAATTAACCGCACAGAGGTCATTTCCGCAACACGTGACATAGACTGTAATCCTACATTGTTCACGGATACGTACGTACACAACTATAATACTCCAGACGAAGCTGACTTCGACGTAATGCAATTGATTTCTGATAAGGTTAAAGAGAGCAGTGCAACTACAGACGACGAGCGAACGCAGTTACACAAGATTCTTTTACAGCAAGCTCCAGTTTTTGACAACATTCCTGGTACAATGTCCGGATTTATGTATGAATTTCGAGTGAAACAGCACGACACATTTAAAGCTAAGCATTATCCTATCCCGTATATTCATAGAGAACAAGTTAAAAAAGAATTGCAGGATATGCTTGATCAAGGAATTATTGAACCAGCAGTTAGTCCGTACATAAACCCGCTACATATTGTTAAGAAAAAAGATGGGTCACTTCGCCTTGTACTTGATTCACGTCACATTAATGACATTATTATTAATGAAACAGATCGACCACAGACATTAGAGGAACTTTTACAGAAATTTCACGGCACTGCTATTTATTCCACATTAGATTTGAAATCGGGATTTTGGCAAATTCAACTTCATCCGAATTGTAGAAAATATACAGCTTTTCTCTGTTTCGGCGACTGTTATCAATTTTGCAAATTACCGTTCGGCTTAACTATTTCTTCTGCAGCTTTTATTCGCGGTTTGAACACAATACTTCCGACAGAACTTAAGGACAGAATCACGACGTATGTAGACGACATTCTTATAGCAGAAGCTAATTGGTCTGAACACAATCTGGTTCTTGAACAACTGTTACAAACCTTTTATGCACAAGGACTTACAGTTAACCTCAGTAAATCGCATTTTGGCAAAACTTCTATAAAATTTCTTGGACACGTAATTTCAGCAGAAGGCATTGCA
Organism: Schistocerca americana; assembly: GCF_021461395.2. Classification (NCBI taxonomy): domain Eukaryota; kingdom Metazoa; phylum Arthropoda; class Insecta; order Orthoptera; family Acrididae; genus Schistocerca; species Schistocerca americana. The sequence continues at coordinate 402,156,546 of NC_060126.1, read as the reverse complement.
CCTGATCCGGAAAAACTTCAAGCTCTACGTGACATTAGTGTTCCTACGACGAAGAAACAATTACGCAGTTTTTTGGGGTTAATTAACTTTTTTCGTAAATTTATTCATCACTCTGCTTTAGACACACCCAGATTATGTCAATTAACAGGTAAAAACAGTATTTGGTCTTGGGATAAGCAAGCACATTTTGAATTCATGAACCTGAAACATGCTCTGTTGAATGCTCCACTGTTATCGCACCCAGATCTTACTAGAAATTTTTCCATTGCCACCGACAGTTCTAACACCGCTTTAGGCGTACATATTTTCCAGGAAATTGAAGAAGATGGTTCAATAGTAATCAAAAACATCGCATTTGCAAGCCGCATTCTGTCACCTGCTGAGCGAAATTATTCCGTTACAGAATTAGAAACATTATGTGTTGTATGGGCTTTCACGAGATTTAGGCACTTTCTTTATGGCAGACATACCACCGTCTACACAGACCACAGAGCAATACAGTTTTTACTTTCGGCTAAATTTACTCACGACAGATTAAGCAGATGGAAACTTTATTTGCAAGAATTTAATTTTACGATTGTTCACATTCCCGGCACACAAAATGTTATAGCAGACGCACTATCGCGTTCTCTCGGCAACAATCAGCAAGACGTAGCAACCAACTTCTGCAAAACAAATTTCAGTGTCATGTACATTCAGCAAGTTGCATTTGAAAACTTTATTTCATCGTCATTACAGGACATAGCAAAGGAGCAAAATAAAGATAATGTGTGGAAAGAAATTAAACAGCTTTGGCAAGATAAGAATAATGTTACGATTAGAAACCACTACACTGTACGCAATGACATTCTGTTTCGCCGCTCTCATCCTGACAGCAACAATTGGTTATTATGCATTCCTGATGAACTGGTTAATAAATTAATCTGGTACACTCATCTAAGTTACGCACATTACGGAGCACGAAAATGTTTTCTTATACTGAGACAGAACTGTTATTTTGCCAACATGGAGAAACGTATACGACGAGTTTTAGCGTCTTGTAAAATTTGCCAGAAAGCTAAATCAGACACCACTTCACATATTCCTCCGTTATATCCCATTATACCTGTTAAATTAAGACACATGGCCGCAGTAGACATTTTTGGTCCGATTCCGAGAACTAACAGAGGTTTTTGCTACATCTTTGTCGCAGTTGAGCTCACTTCAAAATTTATTACTTTCACTCCATTACGCAAAGCTACTGCTAAAACTGTTTCGAAAGCATTTGTAAAACATTTTCTATCTCATGTAGGGCATGTAATGAAAGTAATTTCTGACAATGGATCTCAATTTCGTAGTAGCGTATGGACACGCATGTTACGAGCTAGAAACATTTCTCCGATCTATATATCCAAGTACCACGCTTCTTCGAACCCCTGTGAAAGATTAATGAAGGAAATTGGTAAACTGTGTAGAATATACTGCCACAAAAGACATATTGATTGGGACACACACATATTCTCATTCCAAGATGTAATTAATTCCATTCCAAATGAATCCACTATGCTATCTCCGACTGTTATACTGAAAAACGTTGAACCACCGAACAAAATTAAAGAATTAATAGAATTTCCCAAAAGTCGTCGCCTACGACACCACGAAATAATTGACATTGCGCTGAAGAACATCAAACGTGCCGCAGAGCGCCGGAGAAGACAGCAAAAACAGGTTTGTACACGCCGCGACTTTCACGTTGGACAGAAGATACTAGTACGTACACACTATTTATCCAGTAAATTAAAAGGTAAGTGCAGTAAATTTGAACTTCTATACGGAGGTCCATATCGGATTCGCAGCATCCCTCACCCCAATGTTGTACATGTCGAAACTTTGAGAACTAGAAAATCGAAAGGCAATCACCATATATCAAACATTAAACCGTTTATTGAGTGAAACCACTGTATGATTCAACACACTATGATGCCATTTACTAATGCAATTATTTCACGTGACTAATTACTGATGATTATCGTATTTTTTCTTGGCAAGTGCCCGGCAAGGTAAGGTTAGCAGGTCGCTCTTCTTGTCGTTACACATCAGACCGTGCATATTTTTCCAGATGAATTTACACATTTACGACTATTTTTGCAATTATATTTATGTGACTACTTATTGATGATTATCGTATTTTTTCTTGGCAAGTGCCCGGCAAGGTAAGGTTAGCAGGTCGCTTTTCTTGTCGTTACACATCAGACCGTGCACATTTTCCATTTTTTTGTGTATATGACTGTACTCCAGTTTTGTTTGTATGGACTATGAAATAGTTAAGATATAACACACACCAGTGGACTTTGACATTTTTTTTTGCCTTATGACATCTCAACATCGTGACTATTTCACATTTTTTTTTTTTGCTGCTGCATTGTATTATTCTGTGTATATTTTTGTTTTTGAACACTGTCAATGTTTTTGACATATTACGTTTTCTGTCATGTTATGCTGTAGGGTTAATTATGTCACCATAAACCAGTCATTATCTAGTGGGTATATGATTTAAATGCAGGACATTAATCTTTGGTTATCAATTTCAGAAAGGAATGATGATTCTAAGAAATAAATTTAACATAAATGGGAATTTCACCTACGGAATAAACGAAAGGAGATGCAATAACTTTATGAGGAAGAGTAAATGGATCAGGATTAACAAACATTAACAAGAATATACTATACTCATCACAGAATAGCAGTCTTAACTAATTTTTTCTTTCAGAATACAAGGTGATTGATGCAGGCTGTCAGAGAGAACTACACATCTTAGTTTTAGTGATGAAATATGCTAGAGATAAGGAATAGTTATGTAATGAGTAACGAAGTGATTTTTTGCAGATGATAATGAGTACTGATGAATAATGATGAAGGATATGGTATTATGAGTAATGAAGTTTTTATTTACAGGTGATGATAATAATGAAGTTATGATAATATGGGTAATGAAGTGATTGATAATGAAGTTTTTTCTTTACAGATGAGGATAATGTTGAAGTTATGTATTTATGTTATGTAGTTATTTAAGTATTTGTTGCAGTTTGTTTTGACAGCAGGTGTTACATTGCATAGTAGGATGACTGAAAGTTTTGGAAAGGACAGCTATGGAACACATTTTTATACACACTTCACTGCCTGTTAATTCGAAGTTCACTACTTTTCAGCATAGTGTGCGTTTCTTCTTTCAGGTCAATAATCCGTTTTTGTATTTTTTCCAGGAGAAGTTTTTCATGACACTTACTAAACCTGTTACTTATTATACCTGTTCTAGTACTTGCATTTTTATATTTCTACCCATTTGTGTTTATCGTTTATAAATGTGATCACATGTACTGCCTTGTTACATAATCTTGCTACAGCTGACTCATGACGAATGACGTTACCTATCCTCATTTGCTGCAATAGGTCAAATGCAAATAGTGTTATGTTTCAGCAATTAATTATCGATCCCAACGCAATGCATTGCTAACAAAAAAAGAAAAAAAAAATAAAATGTATTAACAGTCCCAAATAGTGATACCAGTTTGAGAAAATTCTGAATAATACTGATCAACTCTGAATAGCATGTCACTTGAGTAATGACCTCTTAATGAGACTACATTCAAAATAATGCTTTGTCACTAGCTAATAACTGCCACTGTTTATTGTAATGATACCACGTATAATGCCTGTGATTATTAATGATTTGACTGTAATTAACTGATTTTTAATAATGACTTTGTAATAATCTGAATAATACTGAATGATGATTTTATTCAATACTTGCTGGCCACTGAGTGCCAATAATTAATGTCACTTGAAGAATTGTGATTAATTATGATGATGCCTGTGATTATTAATGATTTGACTGTAATTAACTGATTTTTAATAATGACTTCGTAATAATCTGAATAATACTGAATGATGATTCTATTCAATACTTGCTGGCCACTGAGTGCCAATAATTAATGTCACTCCACGAATTGTGATTAATTATGCCATTGATTAGCTCTTGTTTCCAATGTTGATACTTTGTAACCAGAAAAGAATGTCACTGTTTAATAATGCTTTGTAATTAATTAAGGCTAATAATTCTTACTATATTGAAATGACAAATGATTAATTAATTAACTGTAATTAGACAAATGATTAATTAACGACAAATGATTAATTAACTGTAATTAGACAAACGATTAATTAGACAAATGATTAATTAACTGTAATTAGACAAATGATTAATTAACGACAAATGATTAATTAACTGTAATTAGACAAACGATTAATTAACGACAAATGATTAATTAACTGTAATTAGACAAATGATTAATTAACGACAAATGATTAATTAACTGTAATTAGGCAAAGGCTAATGATTATTGGAATGACAAATGATTAATTAACTGTAATTAGGAGAAGGTTAATGATTCTTAATTATACTCTGTAACTGAAAAGAATGCGATTATTTCATAATGCTTTGTAACCAGGAAAAGAAGGCTACTGATTCTATGTACAACAATTAATGAACATTTTTCTGTAATACTACATACTTGGTACAGAAATGTTCAATAACTGGGCTATGAATGCCACAAACTACTAATTAAGTCAGTAATTGTCAATATTATGTGACTTGATGTCCTTCACCTCATAAGCTGACTACCCTGAATTATTGCAATGTCCATTTGTCCTGTCTATCCCAGTGATCATGGAGCACTATATTTGGTTTTGCACTAATTCTACGTTGGTGTGCCTTGTAAGAGTGTGGTGTTGACACGACATGCTGTCCACCACCATGAGCGATGAAGACATTATTATGGTCCCACTGTTTGGTGTACCTAATGTACTGCCAAAATGAAAACATGGAACATTACTACGACAGTTCAGTGTCTTTGCTACACTGATAAATTCTGATGGGAAAAGATCTTCAAGTTGTGTCACTTGGTGTTGTACTTCTGTGGAAAGATATGGACTTTCAGAGCAGCTGTGTGCAATCTAAAGTGCTACAACCATGATGCAATCCTTCCCTTTCCTATCCTGATTCTTGTCACATAAAGAAAAATTTTTTGGTAACATCATTTATGTTCATAGGTTATACATTTTTCGATTCGCTGAACTCCAATGCGAGTACACTTATGTCACTTGTCAACATAATATTTTTTGCCAGTCTGTTTATTTGTTCTGAATATGCTAAAGAATTTTTTCAGTGCCTGTGCACTTTATCTGTCAAATAATTTGTATATACTTTTCTGATTTGCTACTATGTTTTGTACTCACATTTTGTCTTTGTCTGATATATTTTGTACTTAGTGCGTGTGCACAACATATACTTTATGTACTACATCTAATTATTCTTGCCAGTCTGTTTATTTGTTCTGCATATGCTAAAGAATTTTTTTTCAGTGCCTGTGCACTTTATTATCTGTCAAATAATTTGTATATACTTTTCTGATTTGCTACTATGTTTTGTACTCACATTTTGTCTTTGTCTGATATATTTTGTACTTAGTGCGTGTGCACAACATATACTTTATGTACTACATCTAATTATTCTTGCCAGTCTGTTTATTTGTTCTGCATATGCTAAAGAATTTTTTTTCAGTGCCTGTGCACTTTATTATCTGTCAAATAATTTGTATATACTTTTCTGATTTGCTACTATGTTTTGTACTCACATTTTGTCTTTGTCTGATATATTTTGTACTTAGTGCGTGTGCACAACATTTAAATACTCTGTAAGTTGTAGAATTTTGTTAATTAAAGAAAAATTTTGCCGCGCTTGGCAAGTCCAAATGACTCACCATCGCTGCCAAATTTTTGCCCCCCCAGTGGAGGGTTATGAAACACGTATGTAACATAGCAGCGATGGCGAGGCATTGTAGCATCTGTGACCAGAGAGTATGCGCTTGACCGCGCGAGTGTTGCGAGCGGTTCTCAGTGAGTGTCTGTCAGTCAGTCGTTGAGTGTCTGTCAGTCAGTCGTTGCGAGTCTGTAGCTCTGTCTAGTTGAGAGCAGTACTCAGTCTGTAGTCGTCATGCAGAGCGGTCGGTCAGTAGTAGCAGCCCAGTGCGGTTGTGTGATGTAGGCGGTCGGCAACACTGGTCAAGATGAGGAATAAGGTATACTGTTAATTAATATAATCGTTAGATAATGAAAAATTTTATTTATTGTAATTATTCTCCAACAAGTCTCCCAATAATAATTTTTTTATTTCAAAAGCATTTTCTCAAAAATTTAATTTTTTATTGAACTCAAGATTTCGTTGCACTTCCCATTTCATTCCACTTCTTTTGAAGAAAAATTCCACTAAAATCACAAAAAAAAAGAGAATATTATTATTTGCAATGCAGTTCCTCCAAGCGGTGCGCAACAACAAGAGCAGATATGTGACATCCATTTATTCTGAGGTAAGACTTTAATTCTGATTGTTTTACACAGGGCCAAAGACCGATATTTCGGTTTAATTAAATTTTCTTATCACTGAATGGACTTTAATTTTTCATCAGGAATTTATATTTGAGTCAGATTGCGAATTTCACATTTTTGTTGCCATTGTCAGTACATTTCATTGTGGGCAGGTTACGCATAGCGCAATGTACATTAGCATTCTTAAATAATATTGTCCATAATTTTTCAAAATTATTGTGGGGACGTTACACTTGGCTCCCATTTCTATTAAGTATTGCTTTAATTTCTTTTAAAATTGCGGTGGGGAGGTTACACTCCCCAGCGTAATTTTATAAAGAAAATATAGCAATACTTAATAGAAATGGGAGCCAAGTGTAACCTCCCTACAAAAATTTTAAAAGAAAATGACGATACTAATTAGAAATGCTGATGGACATGGCTCTATGCGTAACCTGCCCACAATGAAATGTACTGACAATGGCAACAAAAATGTGAAATTCGCAATCTGACTCAAATATAAATTCCTGATGAAAAATTAAAGTCCATTCAGTGATAAGAAAATTTAATTAAACCGAAATATCGGTCTTTGGCCCTGTGTAAAACAATCAGAATTAAAGTCTTACCTCAGAATAAATGGATGTCACATATCTGCTCTTGTTGTTGCGCACCGCTTCGAGGAACTGCATTGCAAATAATAATATTCTCTTTTTTTGTGATTTTAGTGGAGTTTTTCTTCAAAAGAAGTGGAATGAAATGGGAAGTGCAACGAAATCTTGAGTTCAATAAAAAATTAAATTTTTGAGAAAATGCTTTTGAAATAAAAAATTATTATTGGGAGACTTGTTGGAGAATAATTACAATAAATAAAATTTTTCATTATCTAATGATTATATTAATTAACAGTATACCTTATTCCTCATCTTGACCAGTGTTGCCGACCGCCTACTTCACACAACCGCACTGGGCTGCTACTACTGACCGACCGCTCTGCATGACGACTACAGACTGAGTACTGCTCTCAACTAGACAGAGCTACAGACTCGCAACGACTGACTGCTACTGACTGAGAACCGCTCGCAACACTCGCGCGGTCAAGCGCATACTCTCTGGTCACAGATGCTACAATGCCTCGCCATCGCTGCTATGTTACATACGTGTTTCATAACCCTCCACTGGGGGGGCAAAAATTTGGCAGCGATGGTGAGTCATTTGGACTTGCCAAGCGCGGCAAAATTTTTCTTTAATTAACAAAATTCTACAACTTACAGAGTATTTAAATGTTGTGCACACGCACTAAGTACAAAATATATCAGACAAAGACAAAATGTGAGTACAAAACATAGTAGCAAATCAGAAAAATGTATACAAATTATTTGACAGATAAAGTGCACAGGCACTGAAAAAATTCTTTAGCATATTCAGAACAAATAAACAGACTGGCAAAAAATATTATGTTGACAAGTGACATAAGTGTACTCGCATTGGAGTTCAGCGAATCGAAAAATGTATAACCTATGAACATAAATGATGTTACCAAAAAATTTTTCTTTATGTGACAAGAATCAGGATAGGAAAGGGAAGGATTGCATCATGGTTGTAGCACTTTAGATTGCACACAGCTGCTCTGAAAGTCCATATCTTTCCACAGAAGTACAACACCAAGTGACACAACTTGAAGATCTTTTCCCATCAGAATTTATCAGTGTAGCAAAGACACTGAACTGTCGTAGTAATGTTCCATGTTTTCATTTTGGCAGTACATTAGGTACACCAAACAGTGGGACCATAATAACGTCTTCATTGCTCACGGTGGTGGACAGCATGTCGTGTCAACACCACACTCTTACAAGGCACACCAACGTAGAATTAGTGCAAAACCAAAGATAGTGCTCCATGATCACTAGGATAAACAGGACAAATGGACATTGCAGTAATTCAGGGTAGTTAGCTTATGAGGAGAAGGACATTATGTCACATAATATTGACAATTACAGACTTAATTAGTAGTTTGTGGCATTCATAGCCCAGTTATTGAACATTTCTGTACCAAGTATGTAGTATTACAGAAAAATGTTCATTAATTGTTGTACATAGAATCAGTAGCCTTCTTTTCCTGGTTACAAAGCATTATGAAATAATCGCATTCTTTTCAGTTACAGAGTATAATCAAGAATCATTAACCTTCTCCTAATTACAGTTAATTAATCATTTGTCATTCCAATAATCATTAGCCTTTGCCTAATTACAGTTAATTAATCATTTGTCGTTAATTAATCATTTGTCTAATTACAGTTAATTAATCATTTGTCTAATTACCGTTAATTAATCATTTGTCTAATTACCGTTAATTAATCATTTGTCGTTAATTAATCATTTGTCTAATTACAGTTAATTAATTGATCATTTGTCATTTCAATATAGTAAGAATTATTAGCCTTAATTAATTACAAAGCATTATTAAACAGTACCATAGTTAATTAATTATGTGTCATTCCAATCTATTAAGAATCATTAGTCTTTTCCTAATTACAAAGCATTATGAAACAGTCACATTCATTTCCAACAACAAAGTATGGCATCGTTAATTAATCATTTGAAATTCCAATATATTAAGAATTATTAGCCTTCTCCTAATTACAAAGCATTATTAAACAGTCACATTCATTTCAAATTACAAAGTATGGCATCGTTAATTAATCATTTGAAATTCCAATATATTAAGAATTATTAGCCTTCTCCTAATTACAAAGCATTATTAAACAGTCACATTCATTTCAAATTACAAAGTATCAACATTGGAAACAAGAGCTAATCAATGGCATAATTAATAACAATTCGTGGAGTGACATTAATTATTGGCACTCAGTGGCCAGCAAGTATTGAATAAAATCATCATTCAGTATTATTCAGATTATTACGAAGTCATTATTAAAAATCAGTTAATTACAGTCAAATCATTAGTAATCACAAGCATTATAAGTAGTATCATTACAACAAACAGTGGCAGTTATTAGCTAGTGACAAAGCATTATTTTGAATATAGTCTCATTAAGAGGTCATTACTCAAGTGACATGCTATTCAGAGTTGATCAGTATTATTCAGAATTATCATAAACTAGTGACATTATGTGGGACTGGTAATACATTTTTTTGGTAGCAATGCATTGCGTTGGGATCGATAATTAATTGCTGAGGCATAATACTTTTTGCTTTTGACCTATTGCTGCAAATGAGGATAGGTAACGTCATTCGTCATGAGTCAGCTGTAGCAAGATTATGTAACAAGGCAGTACATGTGATCACATTTATAAATGATAAACACAAATGGGTAAAAAATATAAAAATGCAAGTACTAGAACAGGTATAATAAGTAACAGGTTTAGTAAGTGTCATGAAAAACTTCTCCTGGAAAAAAAATACAAAAACGGATTATTGACCTGAAAGAAGAAACGCACACTATGCTGAAAAGTAGTGAACTTCGAATTAACAGGCAGTGAAGTGTGTATAAAAATGTGTTCCATAGCTGTCCTTTCCAAAACTTTCAGTCATCCTACTATGCAATGTAACACCTGCTGTCAAAGCAAACTGCAACAAATACTTAAATAACTACATAACATAAATACATAACTTCAACATTATCCTCATCTGTAAAGAAAAAAACCTCATTATCCATATCATCATAACTTCACCATTATCACCTGTAAAGAAAAACTTCATTATTCATAATACCATATCCTTCATCATTATTCATCAGTATTCATTATCATCTGCAAAAAATCACTTCATTACTCATTATACAACTATTCCTTATCTCTAGCATATTTCATCACTAAAACTAAGATGTGTAGTTCAGTCTGACAGCCTGCATCAATCACCTTGTATTCTGAAAGAAAAAATTAGTTAAGACTGCTATTCTGTGATGAGTATAGTATATTCTTGTTAATGTTTGTTAATCCTGATCCATTTACTCTTCCTCATAAAGTTATTGCATCTCCTTTCGTTTATTCCGTAGGTGAAATTCCATTTATGTTAAATTTATTTCTTAGAATCATCATTCCTTTCTGAAATTGATGAACAAAGATTAATGTCCTGCATTTAAATCATATACCCACTAGATAATGACTGGTTTATGGTAACATAATTAACCCTACAGCATAACATGACAGAAAACGTAATATGTCAAAAACATTGACAGTGTTCAGATGCAAAAATGTACACAGAATAATACAATGCAGTAGCAAAAAAAAAAAAAAAAAAAAAAAAAAAAAAAAAAAAAAAAAAAAAAAAAAAAAAAAAAAATGTGAAACAGTCACGATGTTGAGATGTCATAAGGCAAAAAAATGTCAAAGTCGACTGGTGTGTGTTATATCTTAACTATTTCATAGTCCATACAAACAAAACTGGAGTACAGTCACATACACAAAAAAAATGGAAAATGTGCACGGTCTGATGTGTAACGACAAGAAAAGCGACCTGCTAACCTTACCTTGCCGGGCACTTGCCAAGAAAAAATACGATAATCATCAATAAGTAGTCACATAAATATAATTGCAAAAATAGTCATAAATGTGTAAATTCATCTGGAAAAATATGCACGGTCTGATGTGTAACGACAAGAAGAGTGACCTGCTAACCTTACCTTGCCGGGCACTTGCCAAGAAAAAATACGATAATCATCAATAAGTAGTCACATAAATATAATTGCTGAAATAGTCGTAAATGTGTAAATTCATCTGGAAAAATATGCACGGTCTGATGTGTAACGACAAGAAGAGCGACCTGCTAACCTTACCTTGCCGGGCACTTGCCAAGAAAAAATACGATAATCATCAATAAGTAGTCACATAAATATAATTGCTGAAATAGTCGTAAATGTGTAAATTCATCTGGAAAAATATGCACGGTCTGATGTGTAACGACAAGAAGAGTGACCTGCTAACCTTACCTTGCCGGGCACTTGCCAAGAAAAAATACGATAATCATCAATAAGTAGTCACATAAATATAATTGCTGAAATAGTCGTAAATGTGTAAATTCATCTGGAAAAATATGCACGGTCTGATGTGTAACGACAAGAAGAGCGACCTGCTAACCTTACCTTGCCGGGCACTTGCCAAGAAAAAACACGATAATCATCAATAAGTAGTCACATAAATATAATTGCTGAAATAGTCGTAAATGTGTAAATTCATCTGGAAAAATATGCACGGTCTGATGTGTAACGACAAGAAGAGCGACCTGCTAACCTTACCTTGCCGGGCACTTGCCAAGAAAAAATACGATAATCATCAATAATTAGTCACGTGAAATAATTGCATTAGTAAATGGCATCATAGTGTGTTGAATCATACAGTGGTTTCACTCAATAAACGGTTTAATGTTTGATATATGGTGATTGCCTTTCGATTTTCTGGTTCTCAAAGTTTCGACGTGTACAACATTGGGGTGAGGGATGCTGCGAATCCGATATGGACCTGCGTATAGAAGTTCAAATTTACTGCACTTACCTTTTAATTTGCTGGATAATTAGTGTGTACGTACTAGTATCTTCTGTCCAACGTGAAAGTCGCGGCGTGTACAAACCTGTTTTTGCTGTCTTCTCCGGCGCTCTGCGGCACGTTTGATGTTCTTCAGCGCAATGTCAATTATTTCGTGGTGTCGTAGGCGACGACTTTTGGGAAATTCTATTAATTCTTTAATTTTGTTCGGTGGTTCAACGTTTTTCAGTATAACAGTTGGAGATAGCATAGTGGATTCATTTGGAATGGAATTAATTACATCTTGGAATGAGAGTACGTGTGTATCCCAATCAATATGTCTTTTGTGGCAGTATATTCGGCACAGCTTACCAATTTCCTTCATTAATCTTTCACAGGGGTTCGAAGAAGCGTGGTACTTGGATATATAGATCGGAGAAATGTTTCTAGCTCGTAACATGCGTGTCCATACGCTACTACGAAATTGAGATCCATTGTCAGAAATTACTTTCATCACATGCCCTACATGAGATAGAAAATGTTTTACAAATGCTTTCGAAACAGTTTTAGCAGTAGCTTTGCGTAACGGAGTGAAAGTAACAAATTTTGAAGTAAGCTCAACAGCGACAAAGATGTAGCAAAAACCTCTGTTAGTTCTCGGAATCGGACCAAAAATATCTACTGCGGCCATGTGTCTTAATTTAACAGGTATAATGGGATATAAAGGAGGAATATGTGAAGTGGTGTCTGATTTAGCTTTCTGGCAAATTTTACAAGACGCTAAAACTCGTCGTATACGTTTTTCCATGTTAGTAAAATAACAGTTCTGTCTCAGTATAATAAAACATTTTCGTGCTCCGTAATGTGCGTAACTTAAATGAGTGTACCAAATTAGTTTGTTAACCAGTTCGTCAGGAATGCATAATAACCAATTGTTGCTGTCAGGATGAGAGCGGCGAAACAGAATGTCATTGCGCACAGTGTAGTGGTTTCTAATCGTAACATTATTCTTATCTAGCCAAAGGTGTTTAATTTCTTTCCACACATTGTCTTTATTTTGCTCCTTTGCTATGTCCTGTAATGACGATGAAATAAAGTTTTCAAATGCAACTTGCTGAATGTACATGACACTGAAATTTGTTTTGCAGAAGTTGGTTGCTACGTCTTGCTGATTGTTGCCGAGAGAACGCGATAGTGCGTCTGCTATAACATTTTGTGTACCGGGAATGTGAACAATCGTAAAATTAAATTCCTGTAAATACAGTTTCCATCTACTTAATCTGTCGTGAGTAAATTTAGCTGAAAGTAAAAATTGTATCGCTCTGTGATCTGTGTAAACTGTGGTATGTCTGCCATAAAGAAAGTGCCTAAATCTCATAAAAGCCCATACAACACATAATGTTTCAAGTTCTGTAACGGAGTAATTTCGTTCAGCAGGTGACAAAATGCGACTTGCAAATGCGATGTTTTTAATTACTGTAGAGCCATCTTCTTCTATTTCCTGGAAAATGTGTACGCCTAAAGCGGTGTTGGAACTGTCGGTAGCAATGGAAAAATTTCTAGTAAGATCTGGGTGCGATAAAAGTGGTGCATTCAACAAAGCATGTTTCAGGTTCATGAATTCAGAGTGTGCTTGCTTATCCCAAGACCAAATACTGTTTTTACCTGTTAATTGGCATAGTCTAGGCGTGTCTAAAGCAGAATGATGAATAAATTTACGAAAAAAGTTAATTAAGCCCAAAAAACTGCGTAATTGCTTCTTCGTCGTAGGAACAGTAATGTCACGTAGAGCTTGAAGTTTTTCTGGATCAGGCGCAATGCCTTCTGCTGAAATTACGTGTCCAAGAAATTTTATGGAAGTTTTGCCAAAATGCGATTTACTGAGGTTAACTGTAAGTCCTTGTGCATGAAAAGTTTGTAACAGTTGTTCAAGAATCAGATTGTGTTCGGACCAGTTAGCTTCTGCGATAAGAATGTCGTCTACATACGTCGTAATTCTGTCTTTAATGCAAACGTGTGTCGGATGGCGTCAAAATTAATAACATTTTCGTGAAGAAGATTCTGCGTGTCAAAATTATTGCTTACGTTACTGGAATATGAAACCTGTACTGTATATGGTCAAATTCTATCGTACGTGCTGTTATTTACGGGAGAATATTGTGGCATATCGACTATTTGAACTGCTCTGTTATTTCTTACTGACGTATTACGCTATGGATGACACCTATTGTCTGTTTCATTCATCATAATATGTTGTTGCCAAGGTTGTTGCTGCTGAAAAGATCGATTGTTATTTAATGTACGCTGAAAATTGTGCTCTTTATTTTTACGTCTGTCATGATAGTAATTTCTATACGGCGCATTGCGATACGAGTTGAAATAGTGTGTTGTCTGTACGTAGTTATTTCTTTGCTGCCATGCGTTACTATTTGTTGGAGCTGGGACTATACGTGCACGCGGCGAAACATTAAAGTTTGGTTGACCTTGTAGACTGCATTGTTGGTTACGTATGCTAAGCGGTTGACTTTCATGCTATTGTGGTGGAAAACGTCTATTGTTACCAAAAAATGCGTTTCTGTTACTTTTAATTTTACACATACTGATGATTACGATTTTATCTGTAATTAAAATTACGGCGGTAGTTGTCATTACGGGAGTGCCTGCTGAAAATTGTCACATTCGGTAAAAGATTTGTCATATCCGGTTTTCATTACATGTTTCTTAATACTAGGTAGAGCAATAGTTAAAGAGCAGTTTTGATAGATATAAAGGATAGTAGAAGAAAAGGCAGCAGTGCAGAAAACTAAAGATGAAACAGCACTACTACAGCTCGGGGCCCTATGCTCGCTACGGCACATATTCATTAAAGCGTAATGAATCCCCTGAGGTCATTTACGCACTGCAAATCAATTTTAGCTTTTGCGTTGCAGGAAATGGCGGTACAAATTCAGAAATAAATTGCTGTCTGCATGCTAATTCTAGTTTCTTCATTATAGGCAATGCTGTTGTAAATACAAAATTAAATTGTCGCATCTGGTTCAAAGCTAGATTCTGCATTACAGGCAATAGCGGTGAAAGTACAAAAATAAATTGTCGTATACAGTGCAAATCGTGTATCTGTGCTCTGCCATTATTAAATTCCTTACATTTTCTTACAAATTCAAATTGCTCGAAATCTACGTTCTCGTCACTCAGTTTGATAACACGTTCAGGTTTGTGTGTAAATCTGTTCGTCTGTGTCATTTCGGATTTCAAGTTGCGTAGCTTTTCAGATTTTAAGTCGCGTGGCTTTTCGGATTTTACGTCGCGTGGTTGCTGTAAATTGGTCACATTATACACGCTGCGTGACTCTGACAAATGCTCGCAACGTGGCGGATTCTGTGACGTATTGGTGACTGAAATAGTTTTCCACTCTGTTACTGTAACACTTTCGTCAATTTGGTTGATCTGTCGTGCAAATTTCTCATCAGCTTCCGTATTCGGAGTGTGTGAAACTTCCACTGACTCTAAATTAATCTCGTCGCGAATCTGTACTTCGTTTTTAGGGCATTGTTCAGTGACTGCATTAATTTCGTGTATATGTGATTCGGTTGTGCCTACACGTGTGCTACTGAATTCTTGTGCAACAGTGCCAACCTTTTCATTACTGTTATTAGCACAAGTCTTAGTATCATCACGTAGTTGTTCCTTACTGTCCTGACATTGCACGGTAACAGCTGTAATCTGCTCACTAACTTGTTTGTTCTGTTCTTTACGGTTGTCTTGTTTTTCGTTTGTCAGTTTGAAACTTTCATTAATTGTTTCGCTAAGTTGTTTGTAATGGTTGTCGACACTTTCATTTAGTTGTTTGAAATAATTATTCATCATTTCATTCCGCTGTTTGTACTGTTCCCTCAGTTGTTTGAGATCTTCGGCATTATTGTCAAGTTTTTCATTTAAGTGTTGTTTGAGTTTTTCATTATCTTGTTTGATATCTACACCAAGATCGTTCTTAAACTGTAGCATTATTGTCATAAATTGATCCAAACTTAAAGTAGCTGTTGCATTCTCAGTACTGTTTAATGGTGTACCTGCAGTTGTCGCGCTTTGTGTGACCATTTGGTCATTTTGCAACTTACAAAAAGGATTATCAGTCGGATGTACACTGTCAGACATTATTTCGGAATTAAATGGATCCGTCATACTCTCACTACACTGATCATTTTCATTCGAAAAATTTGTCTGTACATTACTTGGATTTTCTAAATCGGGTGTGTTAAACTCGGCAGCGCTCATTACCATAGAGCATTCTGCGTCATCAATTGTCGTCAAGTTAACAGACGAGACAATTGAGTTCGTTTGTTCATCATTAAGGTGAAAGTCATCTTTAGTGGTTGGAATGCACTGATTGTTAGTGAACGCAGGACTGTCATCATTACGTTGCGTATCACAATTACTATCGGTCACGTTGTTTAAGTCGGTAATTTCATTCACAATACTTCGCGATACACTATTCACAGTCTTTCGCGGCATTTTTACAATAGTCAAAATTTTTCACAAAACAAATGAGCACAATGCAAAAGCAACACACAAATACAACAAAGCAACAAATTGCCGTTGACCTGTAGAGAGAAAGTCACAAGATTAATAAAAGCGTAGCGCCAAATCCTAATTATACTTAAGCAAATAAGAGCAGATATCTGACTGTTGTTCGAAAGACTCTCAACGAAATACGATCCTGGACTGGGTGTCGCCAAGTGTAACCTCCCCAGCGTAATTTTATAAAGAAAATATAGCAATACTTAATAGAAATGGGAGCCAAGTGTAACCTCCCTACAAAAATTTTAAAAGAAAATGACGATACTAATTAGAAATGCTGATGGACATGGCTCTATGCGTAACCTGCCCACAATGAAATGTACTGACAATGGCAACAAAAATGTGAAATTCGCAATCTGACTCAAATATAAATTCCTGATGAAAAATTAAAGTCCATTCAGTGATAAGAAAATTTAATTAAACCGAAATATCGGTCTTTGGCCCTGTGTAAAACAATCAGAATTAAAGTCTTACCTCAGAATAAATGGATGTCACATATCTGCTCTTGTTGTTGCGCACCGCTTCGAGGAACTGCATTGCAAATAATAATATTCTCTTTTTTTGTGATTTTAGTGGAGTTTTTCTTCAAAAGAAGTGGAATGAAATGGGAAGTGCAACGAAATCTTGAGTTCAATAAAAAATTAAATTTTTGAGAAAATGCTTTTGAAATAAAAAATTATTATTGGGAGACTTGTTGGAGAATAATTACAATAAATAAAATTTTTCATTATCTAATGATTATATTAATTAACAGTATACCTTATTCCTCATCTTGACCAGTGTTGCCGACCGCCTACTTCACACAACCGCACTGGGCTGCTACTACTGACCGACCGCTCTGCATGACGACTACAGACTGAGTACTGCTCTCAACTAGACAGAGCTACAGACTCGCAACGACTGACTGCTACTGACTGAGAACCGCTCGCAACACTCGCGCGGTCAAGCGCATACTCTCTGGTCACAGATGCTACAATGCCTCGCCATCGCTGCTATGTTACATACGTGTTTCGTACAAAACATAGTAGCAAATCAGAAATATGTATATACAAATTTTTTTGACAGATAACAAAGTGCACAGGCACTGAAAATTCTTTAGCATTAAGGATAGGAAAGGGAAGGATTGCATCATGGTTGTAGCACTTTAGATTGCACACAGCTGCTCTGAAAGTCCATATCTTTCCACAGAAGTACAACACCAAGTGACACAACTTGAAGTTCTTTTCCCATCAGAATTTATCAGTGTAGCCAAGACACTGAACTGTCGTAGTAATGTTCCATGTTTTCATTTTGGCAGTACATTAGGTACACCAAACAGTGGGACCATAATAATGTCTTCATCGCTCATGGTGGTGGACAGCATGTCGTGTCAACACCACACTCTTACAAGGCACACCAACGTAGAATTAGTGCAAAACCAAAGATAGTGCTCCATGATCACTAGGATAAACAGGACAAATGGACATTGCAGTAATTCAGGGTAGTCAGCTTATGAGGTGAAGGACATCAAGTCACATAATATTGACAATTACAGACTTAATTAGTAGTTTGTGGCATTCATAGCCCAGTTATTGAACATTTCTGTACCAAGTATGTAGTATTACAGAAAAATGTTCATTGATTGTTTTACATAGAATCAGTAGCCTTCTTTTCCTGGTTACAAAGCATTATGAAATAATCGCATTCCTTTCAGTTACAGAGTATAATTAAGAATCATTAACCTTCTCCTAATTACAGTTAATTAATCATTTGTCATTCCAATAATCATTAGCCTTTTCCTAATTACAGTTAATTAATCATTTGTCATTAATTAATCATTTGTCTAATTACAGTTAATTAATCATTTGTATAATTACAATTAATTAATCATTTGTCGTTAATTAATCATTTGTCTAATTACAGTTAATTAATTAATCATTTGTCATTTCAATATAGTAAGAATTATTAGCCTTAATTAATTACAAAGCATTATTAAACAGTACCATAGTTAATTAATTATGTGTCATTACAATCTATTAAGAATCACTAGCTGGCATCATGGGTAATCGTATTACAATAAACAGTGGCGGTCCTTCGCCAGTTACAAAGTATATTTAGTAAGACAGAATAATGTTCATCAGAAGTCTTAGTTAAAAAGGAGAGTCAATTATTGGCCTAGCATTAACATAATACCTTGAGTGATACAAATTATTGGCACTCATTGGCTATTAACCAAAACATGAAAAGTCAACATGGAAAAAAGGGCTAATTAATGGCATAATTAATAACAATTCTTCAAGTGACATTAATTATTGGCACTCAGTGGCCAGCAAGTATTGAATAGAATCATCATTCAGTATTATTCAAATTATTACGAAGTCATTATTAAAAATCAGTTAATTATAGTCATAGCATTAATAATCATGGGCATTACAAGTACTCATTACAATAAACAGTGTTCCTCATTCAGTAGTATTCAGACCATTACAAAGTCATTATTAAAATCAGTTAATTACAGTCAAATCATTAGTAATCACAGGCATTATAAGTGGTATCATTACAATAAACAGTGGCAGTTATTAGCTAGTGACAAAGCATCATTTTGAATATAGTCTCATTAAGAGGTCATTAATCAAGTGACATGCTATTCAGAGTTGATCAGTATTATTCAGAATTATCATAAACTAGTGACATTATGTGGGACTGGTAATACATGTTTTTTGTTAGCAATGCATTGCGTTGGGATCGATAATTAATTGCTGAAACATAACACTATTTGCTTTTGACCTATTGCAGCAAATGACGATAGGTAACGTCATTCGTCATGAGTCAGCTGTAGCAAGATTATGTAACAAGGCAGTACATGTGATCACATTTATAAACGATAGACACAAATGGGTAAAAAATATAAAAATGCAAGTACTAGAACAGGTATAATAACTAACAGGTTTAGTAAGTGTCATGAAAAACTTCTCCTGGAAAAAAAATACAAAACGGATTATTGACCTGAAAGAAGAAACGCACACTATGCTGAAAAGTAGTGAACTTCGAATTAACAGGTAGTGAAATGTGTATAAAAATGTGTTCCATAGCTGTCCTTTCCAAAACTTTCAGTCATCCTACTATGCAATGTAACACCTGCTGTCAAAGCAAACTGCAACAAATACTTAAATAACTACGTAGCATAAATACATAACTTCAACATTATCCTCATCTGTAAAGAAAAAAAACTTCATTATCCATATCATCATAA
Source organism: Schistocerca americana (assembly GCF_021461395.2). Taxonomy (NCBI): domain Eukaryota; kingdom Metazoa; phylum Arthropoda; class Insecta; order Orthoptera; family Acrididae; genus Schistocerca; species Schistocerca americana. The sequence continues at coordinate 402,136,854 of NC_060126.1, read as the reverse complement.
CTTCACCATTATCATCACCTGTAAAGAAAAACTTCATTATTCATAACATCATATCCTTCATCATTATTCATCAGTATTCATTATCATCTGCAAAAAATCACTTCATTACTCATTACATAACTATTCCTTATCTCTAGCATATTTCATCACTAAAACTAAGATGTGTAGTTCTCTCTGACAGCCTGCATCAATCACCTTGTATTCTGAAAGAAAAAATTAGTTAAGACTGCTATTCTTCGATGAGTATAGTATATTCTTGTTAATGTTTGTTAATCCTGATCCCTTTACTCTTCCTCATAAAGTTATTGCATCTCCTTTCGTTTATTCCGTAGGTGAAATTCCCATTTATGTTAAATTTATTTCTTAGAATCATCATTCCTTTCTGAAATTGATGAACAAAGATTAATGTCCTGCATTTAAATCATATACCCCCTAGATAATGACTGGTTTATGGTAACATAATTAACCCTACAGCATAACATGACAGAAAACGTAATATGTCAAAGACGTTGACAGTGTTCAGATGCAAAAATGTACACAGAATAATACAATGCAGCAGCAAAAAAAATGTGAAACAGTCACGATGTTGAGATGTCATAAGGCAAAAAAAAAAAAAAATGTAAAAGTCGACTGGTGTGTGTTATATCTTAACTATTTCATAGTGCATACAAACAAAACTGGAGTACAATCATACACACAAAAAAAGTGGAAAATGTGCACGGTCTGATGTGTAACGACAAGAAAAGCGACCTGCTAACCTTACCTTGCCGGGCACTTGCCAAGAAAAAATACGATAATCATCAGTAATTAGTCACGTGAAATAATTGCATTAGTAAATGGCATCATAGTGTGTTGAATCATACAGTGGTTTCACTCAATAAACGGTTTAATGTTTGATATATGGTGATTGCCTTTCGATTTTCTAGTTCTCAAAGTTTCGACATGTACAACATTGGGGTGAGGGATGCTGCGAATCCGATATGGACCTGCGTATAGAAGTTCAAATTTACTGCACTTACCTTTTAATTTACTGGATAAATAGTGTGTACGTACTAATATTTTCTGTCCAACGTGAAAGTCTCGGCGTCTACAAACCTGTTTTTGCTGTCTTCTCCGGCGCTCTGCGGCACTTTTGATGTTGTTCAGCGCAATGTTAATTATTTCGTGGTGTCGTAGGCGACGACTTTTGGGAAATTCTATTAATTCTTTAATTTTGTTCGGTGGTTCAACGTTTTTCAGTATAACAGTCGGAGATAGCATAGTGGATTCATTTGGAATGGAATTAATTACATCTTGGAATGAGAGTATGTGTGTATCCCAATCAATATGTTTTTTGTGGCAGTATATTCTACACAGTTTACCAATTTCTTTCATTAATCTTTCACAGGGGTTCGAAGAAGCGTGGTACTTGGATATATAAATCGGAGAAATGTTTCTAGCTCGTAACATGCGTGTCCATACACTACTACGAAATTGTGATCCATTGTCGGAAATTACTTTCATTACATGCCCTACATGAGATAGAAAATGTTTTATAAATGCATTTGAAACAGTTTTAGCAGTAGCTTTGCGTAATGGAGTGAAAGTAACAAATTTTGAAGTGAGCTCAACAGCGACAAAAATGTAGCAAAAACCTCTGTTAGTTCTCGGAATCGGACCAAAAATATCTACTGCGGCCATGTGTCTTAATTTAACAGGTATAATGGGATATAAAGGAGGAATATGTGAAGTGGTGTCTGATTTAGCTTTCTGGCAAATTTTACAAGACGCTAAAACTCGTCGTATACGTTTTTCCATGTTAGTAAAATAACAGTTCTGTCTCAGTATAAGAAAACATTTTCGTGCTCCGTAATGTGCGTAACTTAAATGAGTGTACCAAATTAGTTTGTTAACCAGTTCGTCAGGAATGCATAATAACCAATTGTTGCTGTCAGGATGAGAGCGGCGAAACAGAATGTCATTGCGTACAGTGTAGTGGTTCCTAATCGTAACATTTTTCCTATCTTGCCAAAGGTGTTTAATTTCTTTCCACACATTGTCCTTATTTTGCTCTTGCGCTATGTCCTGTAGTGACGATGAAATAAAGTTTTCAAATGCTACTTGCTGAATGTACATGACACTGAAATTTGTTTTGCAGAAGTTGGTTGCTACGTCTTGCTGATTGTTGCCGAGAGAACGCGATAGTGCGTCTGCTATAACATTTTGTGTGCCGGGAATGTGAACTATTGTAAAATTAAATTCTTGTAAATATAGTTTCCATCTACTTAATCTATCGTGAGTAAATTTAGCTGAAAGCAAAAATTGTATCGCTCTGTGGTCTGTGTAGACGGTGGTGTGTCTGCCATAAAGAAAGTGCCTAAATCTCGTGAAAGCCCATACAACACATAATGTTTCTAATTCTGTAACGGAATAATTTCGCTCAGCGGGTGACAAAATGCGACTTGCAAATGCGATGTTTTTAATTACCATACAGCCATCTTCTTCTATTTCCTGGAAAATATGTACGCCTAAAGCGGTGTTGGAACTGTCGGTGGCAATGGAAAAATTTCTAGTAAGATCAGGGTGCGATAAAAGTGGTGCATTCAACAAAGCATGTTTCAGGTTCATGAATTCAGAGTGTGCTTGCTTATCCCAAGACCAAATACTGTTTTTACCTGTTAAATGGCATAATCTGGGTGTGTCTAAAGCAGAGTGATGAATAAATTTACGAAAAAAGTTAATTAAGCCCAAAAAACTGCGTAATTGTTTCTTCGTCGTAGGAACACTAATGTCACGTAGAGCCTGAAGTTTTTCTGGATCAGGCGCAATGCCTTCTGCTGAAATCACGTGTCCAAGAAATTTTATAGAAGTTTTGCCAAAGTGCGATTTACTAAGATTAACTGTAAGTCCTTGTGCATAAAAAGTTTGTAACAGTTGTTCAAGAACCAGATTGTGTTCAGACCAATTAGCTTCTGCTATAATAATGTCGTCTACATACGTCGTGATTCTGTCCTTAAGTTCTGTCGGAAGTATTGTGTTCAAACCGCGAATAAAAGCTGCAGAAGAAATAGTTAAGCCGAACGGTAATTTGCAAAATTGATAACAGTCGCCAAAACAGAGAAAAGCGGTGTATTTTCTGCAGTTCGGATGAAGTTGAATTTGCCAAAATCCCGATTTCAAATCTAATGTAGAATAAATAGCTGTACCGTGAAATTTCTGTAAAAGTTCCTCTAGTGTCTGTGGTCGATCTGTTTCATTAATAATAATGTCATTAATGTGACGTGAATCAAGTACAAGGCGAAGTGAGCCATCTTTTTTCTTAACAATATGCAGTGGGTTTATGTACGGACTAACTGCTGGTTCTATAATTCCTTGGTCGAGCATATCCTGCAATTCTTTTTTAACCTGTTCTCTGTGAATGTATGGAATAGGATAATGCTTTGCTTTAAATGTGTCGTGCGGTTTGACTTGAAATTCATACATAAAGCCGGACATAGTACCAGGAATGTTGTCGAAAACTGGAGCTTGCTGTAAAAGAATTTTGTGTAATTGCGTTCGTTCGTCGTCTGTAGTTGCACTGCTTTCTTTAACCTTATCAGAAATCAATTGCATTACGTCGTAGTCAGCTTCGTCTGGAGTATTATAGTTGTGTTCGTACGTATTCGTGAACAATGCAGAATTACAGTCTAAGTTGCGTGTTGCGGAATAGACCTCTGTGCGGTTAATTGTTTGTTCTTCCGCAGATAATGAATGCTGAAACTCTAAAGCCAATTGTACATTTTCGTCCTTTAGCATTAAATAAGAATTCTGAAAATCAATGACTGCGTCGTGTTGTACCAGAAAATTCGTACCTAAAATAACGTCTGTTGTTAATAAAGGCACAATCCAAAAATTAGAGTGAAAAGTATGACCTCCAATACAAAATGATAAATGCGTCTGTAATTTAACGTCTACTCCTTTACTCGATACTGCTCCCTTCACTTTTGTTTTGCCTAAAGGTAATGTCGGATAGGTATTCTCTTTGTTGCACTCATTAAAAGTCTCCTCATTTATTACTGATATAGGTGAGCCGGAATCAATTACTGCTGAGAATTTCGATGAACCAATTTTAATTTCGATAACAGGATGTGAAATGGTTTTCTGAATAACTGGTCTTTCCTGTAAAAGAGTGTCTCTGATGTCGTCAAAAGTAATTACATTTTCGTGAACAACATTTTGCGTGTCTAAGGTAGTGCTTGTGTTATTAGAAGATGCGTCCTGTGCAGTATTTAGTCAGATTCTATCTGACGTGTTATTATTATTAGGAGGATTCTGTGGCATTTCGACTATTTGAACTGTTCTATTACTTCTTCCAGGCGTGTTACGCTCTGGATGGTACCTACTGTCGGGTTCATTCATGAGAATATGTTCTTGCGTATGATTTTGCTGTTGGTATGACCGACTGTTGTTAGATGTTCGCTGAAAATTGTCCTCATTATTTTTACGTCTGTCGTAATAGTCATTCCTATATGGTGCATTACGATAGGAATTGGAATACTGTCTTCTTTGTACGTAGTTGTTTCCTTGCTGACGTACGTTACTATTTGTTGGACCAGGGGCTATACGTCCACGCGGCGAAACATTAAAGCCTGGTTGACCTTGTGTATTCCATTGTTGGTTAGGTATGTTAACCGGCTGGTTTTGATGTTGTTGTTGTGAAACACCTCTATTGTCACTAAAGTGTTGTTCCTGTTGCTGAAAATTTTGACGGTATTGATAATTAGAATTTTGCCTGTTATTAAAGTTTTGGTAGTTGTCGTTCCTAAAACGTCTGTTATCTTTCCGATTGGAATTACGTCCCTGATCATAATTGTAGTACTGTTGTTGACCTTGGTTGTTACTCAAAAAGTTTTTGTTTACAAAAGAATAATCAGATTGCTGTACTTCCAAGAGCTGTAAAAGATCTCTGAATGCTGAAATGTTTTCTTTTTGCTGGCCCGTTAGAAGTGACACTCGTAATGACCGTGGTAACTTAGAGATGCATAGTTGTATAAGTGCGGATTCACTGTACGGTTCACTTAGGTACTGGTTTTGTTGTACCATATGCTCAAAAAATTGCGTTACACTGGGAAAATTTGAGTTTTCATAGTTTGGCAAACTAATTAGTTGGTCTTTAATTCCGCGCTGTGTCGTCTTCGACCAGTACGCTGACAGAAAAGCATTCTGAAATTCCTCTACCGAGTAACACTGTCTCGCGATCGGTCTCATACGAGTTGCCGGTTCGCCTTCCAAAAAGCTGCAAATAAATTCAAGTTTATGTGTTACAGGCCAAGTCGGTGGAAGAGCAAAGCTAAACTGTTGAATCCAATCCAGTGGGTGAATCTGCGTTCTATCGTTTTTAAATATTTTGAACTTTCTTACTGACAGAAAATGTTTATAGTCGAAATTATCATCTCTGTGTAATGAAACAGGTTCAGGATCGTAAGAGAATCTATTGAACTGCGGTTGATCGGAATCTAAGTCCCGTACTCTCTGTAGATTACCCAAATTATACGCGCTGCGTGAGTCTGACACATGTTCATAAAGTGGCGTCTGTTGTGGTATGTTATTAACTGACATGTTTTTCATCTCTGTTACTTCTTGTTGTAAATTTGATAACTTCCGACGTAACGTGTTGTTAGATGAATCGATTTCATTAATTGTCTGCTGTAAATTTTGAAATTCAGGTGTTTGGATAAAAGAAACCGGTGCAGTATCGTCTGATTTATTGTCATTAGTATTTTCGATAACATCAATACGACTGGCCAATTCATCACATTTTTCAGTCAGTATTTTAACCTGATCATCGGTTTTAGAATCAGACGCATTAATCTGTTTTTGCAACTTGCGCGTAGTTTCGCTCAGTTTTTTAACATCAGCTTTGATGACATCGCAATCCTGTGTTAGATCTAGTTGTTCGAATCTATCTGTCACTGTTTGAATATTTACTGTGTGTGTATCTGTTTTTGCTTTAAGATCAGAAATTTCATCCCGTAATTCCGCGTTCAATTGTTCTATGGTATTAATTTTGTCGGACACTGTAGTAATATTATTGTCTACATACGTCTTCGCTTTCGCGAATATTTTACGTTTGTCCTCTTGTCTTTGTGCAGTGATTGTTTCCATGACTTGTCGTTTTACTTTGTTTTGATCCTGAATAAATCTGCGGAAACGCGTATCACTGTTCTGTATGTGCTGATTAAAACGCTCGTTAATCTGAGTGTTCTGCTGTTCGAATCTCGCGTCTATCTTTGCGTCCATAGTGCGCGAAAGTTCTATCGTCATTGCTCTAAACTCGTCCCGTAATTGTGTAGCTTTTTCAGAGCACTGTTTGGCGACTCCGCTAATTTCGTCTCTGAGTGTATCTGTCGCGGCTGTTTGCATTTCCCTTAATTCTTGCGCAACAGACTTTATTTCTTCGCTATTTTTTTGTGAACAAGCCTCAATTTCCACGCGCAACTGTTCCTTAGTGTCATGACACTGCGCGGCAACGGCTCTAATTTGTTCACTGAGCTGTCTGGAATTGTCGTCTAATTTTTTATTCTGTTGTCTGACCTGTTCACTAAGTTGTTTGAGATTTTCGTCATTATTGTCAAGTTTTTCATCCGACCGTTTTGAAGTGCTGTCTATTTTTTTATTCAATTGTTCGTTCTGTTCACTAAGTCGTTTAAAATTGTGTAGCAAAAATGCCATAATTGGATCCGATAGAAAATTAGCATTTCTGTTCTCTGTGCTAATGAATACTGGATCTGGAATTGTCTCATTTTCCGTAACCATTTGGTTATTCTGCGATTGACAAAAAGGTTTGTCAGTCGGATGTACACTATCAGTCATTGTTTCGGAATTAAATAAATCCGCCCTACTTTGTGTGATCTGTTCATATTCATTAGACAAATTTGTCTGTTCGTTACTTGGGTTTTCCAAATCGGGTGTGTTAAGCTCTGCAGCGCTCATTACAATAGAGCGTTCTGCGTCATCAATTGTCGTCAAGTTAACAGACGAGACAATTGAGTTCGTTTGTTCATCATTAAGGTGAAAGTCATCATTAATGGTTGTATTGCACTGATTGTTAGTGAACGCAGGATTGTCATCATCACACTGCGTGTCATAATTACTATCGGTCACGCTGTTTGAGTCGGTAATTTCATTCAAAATACCTCGCGATACACTATTCACAGTCTTTCGCGGCATTTTTACAATAGTCACAATTTTTCAGAAAAATAAACAAGCACAATGCAAAAGCAACACACAAATACAACAAAGCAACAAATTGCCGTTGACCTGTAGAGAGAAAGTCACAATATTATTAAAAGCGTTGCGCTAAATCCTAATTATATCTAAGCAAACAAGAGCAGATATCTGACTGTTGCTCAAAAGACTCTCAACGAAATACGATCCTGGACTGGGTGTCGCCAAGTGTAACCTCCCCACCGAAATTTTAAAAGAAATGTAATGACAATACTTAATACAAATGGGAGCCGAGTGTAACCTCCCCACAAAAATTTGAAAGAAAGAAACACGACAATATTTAATTATGAATGCTAATGGACATTGCGCTAATTGTAACCTCGCCCACAATGAGAGTTATTGAAAATGGCAACAAAAATGTGAAATCCGCAATCTGACTCAAATATAAATTCTTCACAAAATTTAAAGTCCGTTCAGTGACAAGAAAATACAATTAAACCGAAATATCGGTCTTTGGCCCTGTGTAAAACAATCAGAATTAAAGTCTTACCTCAGAATAAATGGATGTCACATATCTGCTCTTGTTGTTGCGCACCGCTTGGAGGAACTGCATTGCAAATAATAATATTCTCTTTTTTTTTGTAATTCTAGTGAAATTTTTCTTCAAAAGAAGTGGGATGAAATGGGAAGTGCAACGAAATCTTGAGTTCAATAAAAAATTAAATTTTTGAGAAAATGCTTTTGAAATAAAAAAATTATTATTGGGAGACTTGTTGGAGAATAATTACAATAAATAAAATTTTTCATTATCTAATGATTATATTAATTAACAGTATACCTTATTCCTCATCTTGACCAGTGTTGCCGACCGCCTACATCACACAACCGCACTGGGCTGCTACTACTGACCGACCGCTCTGCATGACGACTACAGACTGAGTACTGCTCTCAACTAGACAGAGCTACAGACTCGCAACGACTGACTGACAGACTCGCAACGACTGACTGACAGACTCGCAACGACTGACTGACAGACTCGCAACGACTGACTGACAGACTCGCAACGACTGACTGACAGACTCGCAACGACTGACTGACAGACTCGCAACGACTGACTGACAGACTCGCAACGACTGACTGACAGACTCGCAACGACTGACTGACAGACTCGCAACGACTGACTGACAGACTCGCAACGACTGACTGACAGACTCGCAACGACTGACTGACAGACTCGCAACGACTGACTGACAGACTCGCAACGACTGACTGACAGACTCGCAACGACTGACTGACAGACTCGCAACGACTGACTGACAGACTCGCAACGACTGACTGACAGACTCGCAACGACTGACTGACAGACTCGCAACGACTGACTGACAGACTCGCAACGACTGACTGACAGACTCGCAACGACTGACTGACAGACTCGCAACGACTGACTGACAGACTCGCAACGACTGACTGACAGACTCGCAACGACTGACTGACAGACTCGCAACGACTGACTGACAGACTCGCAACGACTGACTGACAGACTCGCAACGACTGACTGACAGACTCGCAACGACTGACTGACAGACTCGCAACGACTGACTGACAGACTCGCAACGACTGACTGACAGACTCGCAACGACTGACTGACTGACTGAGAACCGCTCGCAACACTCGCGCGGTCAAGCGCATACTCTCTGGTCACAGATGCTACAATGCCTCGCCATCGCTGCTGCGTTACATACGTGTTTCAACTTTCATTGTTTCTGGAGGACCGACTTTCCGACAAGTGATCAAGAACTGTAGATTGCAGTCATAGCATGCTGTAACAAGGCTACCTCGGTTTTATATTTATAAATAAAAGTTCAGTGTATTCGTTTTCTACACATTTATCGCTTGTCTGTTATGAATTTGTAGCCTGTCCATTAGTATCTAACTTCCTCTATCGGCAACACCGGCTGTGGGGCCGGTTTCCACTGCTGCCACAATCAGATGCCAGGAATTTGGAAGGTAAGACTCCTTTCATGTGCTGACGAGAAAGTGTAACAGGCAGAACAACTAAATCAATTACGTAAACAACCTAGTTAGGTCAACCACAGCTATTAGTAGTCACCTTGGGTAATAACAAACCGCTTCAGCTGTATTTAGACCTTTCTTATCGGATCACAACCGGTTTCGTGGCACTAAAACTCACATCCTCAGGTGAACACGTAACTAAAGCATTAGAGCAGAAAAGCTCGGAACTCTGTACGCAACATTCGTTGTCGGTCAGAACAAAACATTGCTAAAAGCCGGCCGGTATGGCGTAGAATAAAACGTCCGTATTCCAGTTGTAAGGTGGCTATAATTTTACACCTTACAAGCACTCCTCTAATGGAATGTAGTCGAATTAAATCAGGTGATGCTGAGGGAATTAGATTAGGAAATGAGACACTTAAAGTAGTAACGGAGTTTTGCTATTTGGGGAGCGAAATAACTGATGGTCGAAGTAGTGGGGTTATAAAATGTAGACTGGCAATGGCAAGGAAAGCGTTTCTGAAGAAGAGAAATTTGTTAACATCGAGTATAGATTTAAGTGTCAGGAAGTCGTTTCTGAAAGTATTTGTATGGAGTGTAGCCATGTATGGAACTGAAACATGGACAATAAATAGTTTGGAGAAGAAGAGAGTAGAAGCTTTCGAAATGTGGTGCTACAGAAGAATGCTGAAGATTAGATGGGTAGATCACATAACTAATGAGGAGGTATTGAATAGAATTGGGGAGAAGAGGAGTTTGTGGCACAACGTGACAAGAAGGGATAGGTCGGTAGGACATGTTCTGAAGCATCAAGGGATCACTAATTTAGTATTGGAGGGCAGCGTGGAGGGTAAAAATCGTAGAGGGAGACCAATAGATGAATATACTAAACAGATTCAGAAGGATGTAGGTTGCAGTAGGTACTGGGAGATGAAGGAGCTTGCACAGGATAGATTAGCATGGAGAGCTGCATCAAACCAGTCTCAGGACTGAAGACAACAACAACAACAACAACAACAACAAGAAAAAGATATGCTTCAGGGGGTAGTCAGACATGGCCAAATCTTTATTTTCGCGTTCAATATTTTCCGTTGCGCACATTCATTTTACATCCGCCTGGAGTAGCATCTTGGGGAGTATAGTGTATGGGTGTGCTCCGATCTATACGGAGTTGCAAAACAGGGTACGAAGTTCCGAGCTTCTCCGCTCTAATGTTTTAGTTATACACTTAATAGCCAAAGATGCTGGAATAAGCACGCTAATTTAAATACAGAGTGATGTAAATAGGCAGAATACGGCACTGCGGTCGGCAACGCCTACATAAGACGACGGACAAGTGTCGGCCGCAGTTGTTAGATCGATTACTGCTGCTACAATGCCAAGTTATCAAGATTTAAGTGAGTTTGAACGTGGTGTTATAGTTGGTGCACTAGCCATGGGACACAGCATCTCCGAGGTAGCGATGGAGTGGAGATTTTACCGTACGATCATTTCACGAGTGTACCGTGAATATCAGGAACCCGGTAAAACATCAAATAACCGACACCGCCGCGGTCGGAAAAAGATCCTGCAAGAACGGGACCGACGACGACTGAAGGCAATTGTTCAACGTGACAGAAGTGCAAGCCTTCCGAAAATTGCTGCAGATTTCAATGCTGGGCCATAAACAAGTGTCAGCGTGCGAACCACTGAACGAAACATAATCGATATGGGCTTTCGGTGCCGAAGAGCCACTCGTGCACCCCTTGATGACTTCACGGCACAAAGATTTACGTCTCGCCTGGGCCAGTCAACAGCGACATTGGACTGTTGATGACTGGAAACATGTTGCCTGGTCGAACGAGTCTCGTTTCAAATTGTATGGAGTGGATGGACGTGTACGAGTATGGAGACAACTTAATCCATGGAGCCAGCGTGTCAGCAGGGGACTGTTCAAGCTGGTGGAGGATCTGTGATGATGTGGGGCGTGTGCAAATGTTCAAAATGTGTGTGAAATCTTATGGGACTTAACTGCTAAGGTTACCAGCCCCTAAGCTTACACAGTACTTAACCTGAACTATCCTGAGGAGAAACACACACACACCCATGCCCGAGGGAGGACTCGAACCTACGCCGGGACGGGCGCGTGCAGTTGGAGTGGTATGGGACCCCTGATACGTCTAAATACGACTGTGACAGATGACACGTACATGAACAACCTCTCAGATCATCTGCAGTCATTCATATCCAATGTGAATTCCGACGGACTTGGGCAATTCCAGCAGGAGAATGCGATACCCCATACGTCCAGAATTGCTATAGAGTGGCTTCAGGGGCACTCTTGAGTTTAAACACTCTGGTGGTCACCAAACTCGCCAGATATGAACATTATTTAGGAGATCTTGGCTTGCAACGTACCGTTCAGAAGAGATCTGCACCTTCTCGTTCTGTTACGGATTTATGGGTAGCCCTGGAGGATTCCTGTTGTTGCGTTAATTCCCTCCAGCATTTCTTTAGACATTAGTCGTGCTGCGGCACTTCTGCGTGTTCGCGGGTGCCCTACACGATATAGGCGGGTGTAACAGTTTCTTTGGCTGTTCAGTGTATCTTCACCTGAAGAGGTGGCTTTTAGTGCCTCTAAAACGGTAATGATCTAGTAATAAAGAAATAAATGCATCTGAAGTGGTTTATTAATACCCAAGAGAAATCAATTTAATTTTTATTCACTTCGATGTCATCAGTAAATTTCGCAAAAGTTACATAACGTCATGATGATCTCCAAGAAAGACACAGCCTATCTAAAAAACTCCGCCCCAAGAAGCCTCGGAAGGAACAACGGTACCGACCGAGTGCCGTGTCAACCCTCAGCCGATGTGTCACTCGATGTGAATATGGAAGGGCATGTACTCAGCACACCGCCCTTCCAGCCGTTGTCAGTTTTCGTGACCAGAGCTGCCACTTCTCATTTGGGTAGTATCTCAGTTCGCTTCACAAGGGCTGAGTGGTCCCCACTCGTCAACAGCACTCGGCAGACACGGACGGTCACGCACCCAAGTGCCAGCCACTTCGGTGATGTAACTGAAACCAGTGTTACCACTGGGGCAAGGCCGTTGGCACAGCCTATCTATATCAGGAGTTTGTAATGGCTGCTGGATAAATGATCAACTACGCGAATCAGAGGTGGTCTTGGTGCATTCCCAGTGGCATCTAAAACCATAACACTAGGTGTTGGGTCGGTATGGTGGTGAGTGAGCCTATGTGCTCCGACTTGTCCATCGTGAAGAACCAGGTCGTCTGAACTCCTTCTAGGGTAATTGTTGTGAGCACCAGTTCCGTGGACTTTTCGTCTCTGGCGTTTCTGACCCTTTCATGGATGACATGGGTACTGTGGCACTTCCGACCTACAACTTTTGCGCCGTGGCCTTTGTGACCAGAGCCTTCCTCATTGCTGTGACGAACTTTGACGAGGTGACGGAAAGTTGGGAGGAGGATGGAGCAGCAGGGCAACGTGCTGTCTGTCCAGCTGGGAGCACAACGCAGGGGTTCCATCGCCGACTGCTCAGAGAAGTGGCGACAGGAGCCTGCCGATCGACTTGGTTCTTGGTGGCGGCAGAATCTTTTAGCTTCAGTGTACTGTCTGCCCTGCACCTGAGCCCCCTGGTGAAATGCTCCCCAGCTTCAGTGAAGTTTCCAAGCAGTGAAGTTTCCAAGCAGTGAAGTTTCCAAGCAGTGAAGTTTCCAAGCAGTGAAGTTTCCAAGCAGTGAAGTTTCCAAGCAGTGAAGTTTCCAAGCAGTGAAGTTTCCAAGCAGTGAAGTTTCCAAGCAGTGAAGTTTCCAAGCAGTGAAGTTTCCAAGCAGTGAAGTTTCCAAGCAGTGAAGTTTCCAAGCAGTGAAGTTTCCAAGCAGTGAAGTTTCCAAGCAGTGAAGTTTCCAAGCAGTGAAGTTTCCAAGCAGTGAAGTTCCCAAGCAGTGAAGTTCCCAAGCAGTGAAGTTCCCAAGCAGTGAAGTTCCCAAGCAGTGAAGTTCCCAAGCAGTGAAGTTCCCAAGCAGTGAAGTTCCCAAGCAGTGAAGTTCCCAAGCAGTGAAGTTCCCAAGCAGTGAAGTTCCCAAGCAGTGAAGTTCCCAAGCAGTGAAGTTCCCAAGCAGTGAAGTTCCCAAGCAGTGAAGTTCCCAAGCAGTGAAGTTCCCAAGCAGTGAAGTTCCCAAGCAGTGAAGTTCCCAAGCAGTGAAGTTCCCAAGCAGTGAAGTTCCCAAGCAGTGAAGTTCCCAAGCAGTGAAGTTCCCAAGCAGTGAAGTTCCCAAGCAGTGAAGTTCCCAAGCAGTGAAGTTCCCAAGCAGTGAAGTTCCCAAGCAGTGAAGTTCCCAAGCAGTGAAGTTCCCAAGCAGTGAAGTTCCCAAGCAGTGAAGTTCCCAAGCAGTGAAGTTCCCAAGCAGTGAAGTTCCCAAGCAGTGAAGTTTCCAAGCAGTGAAGTTTCCAAGCAGTGAAGTTTCCAAGCAGTGAAGTTTCCAAGCAGTGAAGTTTCCAAGCAGTGAAGTTTCCAAGCAGTGAAGTTTCCAAGCAGTGAAGTTTCCAAGCAGTGAAGTTTCCAAGCAGTGAAGTTTCCAAGCAGTGAAGTTTCCAAGCAGTGAAGTTTCCAAGCAGTGAAGTTTCCAAGCAGTGAAGTTTCCAAGCAGTGAAGTTTCCAAGCAGTGAAGTTTCCAAGCAGTGAAGTTTCCAAGCAGTGAAGTTTCCAAGCAGTGAAGTTTCCAAGCAGTGAAGTTTCCAAGCAGTGAAGTTTCCAAGCAGTGAAGTTTCCAAGCAGTGAAGTTTCCAAGCAGTGAAGTTTCCAAGCAGTGAAGTTTCCAAGCAGTGAAGTTTCCAAGCAGTGAAGTTTCCAAGCAGTGAAGTTTCCAAGCAGTGAAGTTTCCAAGCAGTGAAGTTTCCAAGCAGTGAAGTTTCCAAGCAGTGAAGTTTCCAAGCAGTGAAGTTTCCAAGCAGTGAAGTTTCCAAGCAGTGAAGTTTCCAAGCAGTGAAGTTTCCAAGCAGTGAAGTTTCCAAGCAGTGAAGTTTCCAAGCAGTGAAGTTTCCAAGCAGTGAAGTTTCCAAGCAGTGAAGTTTCCAAGCAGTGAAGTTCCCAAGCAGTGAAGTTCCCAAGCAGTGAAGTTCCCAAGCAGTGAAGTTCCCAAGCAGTGAAGTTCCCAAGCAGTGAAGTTTCCAAGCAGTGAAGTTTCCAAGCAGTGAAGTTTCCAAGCAGTGAAGTTTCCAAGCAGTGAAGTTTCCAAGCAGTGAAGTTTCCAAGCAGTGAAGTTTCCAAGCAGTGAAGTTTCCAAGCAGTGAAGTTTCCAAGCAGTGAAGTTTCCAAGCAGTGAAGTTTCCAAGCAGTGAAGTTTCCAAGCAGTGAAGTTTCCAAGCAGTGAAGTTTCCAAGCAGTGAAGTTTCCAAGCAGTGAAGTTTCCAAGCAGTGAAGTTTCCAAGCAGTGAAGTTTCCAAGCAGTGAAGTTTCCAAGCAGTGAAGTTTCCAAGCAGTGAAGTTTCCAAGCAGTGAAGTTTCCAAGCAGTGAAGTTTCCAAGCAGTGAAGTTTCCAAGCAGTGAAGTTTCCAAGCAGTGAAGTTTCCAAGCAGTGAAGTTTCCAAGCAGTGAAGTTTCCAAGCAGTGAAGTTTCCAAGCAGTGAAGTTTCCAAGCAGTGAAGTTTCCAAGCAGTGAAGTTTCCAAGAAGTGAAGTTTCCAAGCAGTGAAGTTTCCAAGCAGTGAAGTTTCCAAGCAGTGAAGTTTCCAAGCAGTGAAGTTTCCAAGCAGTGAAGTTTCCAAGCAGTGAAGTTTCCAAGCAGTGAAGTTTCCAAGCAGTGAAGTTTCCAAGAAGTGAAGTTTCCAAGAAGTGAAGTTTCCAAGAAGTGAAGTTTCCAAGAAGTGAAGTTTCCAAGAAGTGAAGTTTCCAAGAAGTGAAGTTTCCAAGAAGTGAAGTTTCCAAGAAGTGAAGTTTCCAAGAAGTGAAGTTTCCAAGAAGTGAAGTTTCCAAGAAGTGAAGTTTCCAAGAAGTGAAGTTTCCAAGAAGTGAAGTTTCCAAGATGCTACTCCAGGTGGGTGTAAAATGAATGTGCGCAACGAAAAAAAAATAAACGCTAAAATGAAGATTTGGCCCAGTCTGACTACCCCCTGAAGCAGATCTTAGGATGTCTTAATTCTATAAATTTTAACCTAAATATAAAAGAGTGATGAACGAAACTAATACTACTAAATGATAAACGTTCTTGCTTATATATATATATTGTGGATTAAAAAAGACTTTTATATTACAAAGTTTACATTTCCTAAGTAAAATAACTAATCAACTGCCCAATCTGCCCCTTATTATGACTGCTCGATCTAATATCAATAACGCGAAATGACAGACATCATTCACGTACCAAACAATAGAAGACACTACTTTCAAAGATGATCTACATTGGTGTGGGACCTCAGTGGAAATAAACTAACGTGATCACAGCTGTTTAGCTTTTATAGCCCTAATAAGGCGAAGCAATTTGCGATATCACTGTACATATGTACTGCGTCCGGTGCGTCGAAGTGATTGTTCTCATACTCGTCTGCGACGATGGAAGAACTCCAGCAACAGATAAACACTTTCAAACACTGGGACGGCAGAAGGCTGTCCTCTGACTAATATACTCTAATAGTGTCTTTTCCTCTCAGTGTTCAACAGATGAGAAACGCGAACTCCCAGCCACAAGGACGGAGTTAAGATAACATCTCAACTTAAGTATAGAAAGAGGAAGTGCTCTGAATTACTGAATGCTGCGTACTCAACGACGACTTCCAACCCGGAGGTGAAGTCCGAAATCGTATAGGTTCGCAACAGTATAGTGCCTAACTGTTCTAACTATAAACTCTACTGAGAGCAAAGACAGCAAGTCCGTCTGTATCAACAAAGCTGATACTGAGTGACCGTCACACACAGGCGCTCACAATGGAAGACCTCGTCTCTCCACCGCTGGCTTCCCAGCACGGCTCGGCTCCCCACCCTTGTAACACAGAAGGCGAATCATTGTCGTAACCACGGAATATTCTCCCTCTCTACAGATTCTTCCAAACGCCGACCAACCATATTTCAGTCTTTTGTCTTCCAGCGCGAAAAGTTTGCGAGGAAATACCTATACTCGCACAATGGTACGCTTCTGAGTAAAAATCCTTGGAAATAACCCAGCCTGCGTAGTTTCCGAGGTGTCAATTCTTCGTTCTTCTCACCTGGGTCTAAGATTTGCAGAGTTCGGAAGTATTACCAGTTATCCTTCCGGCCCTACTACAATAGTGGCCAATAGCGGCCGGTCGCCCCTGTATTGTGTTTTCGCGCTCGGGTGTCCAGACTTTCGGCCTTGGCTCTTCCTGTGTGGAGTTGAACCACCACACCTGTGTGTTTCGCCTGCCGTTTCATTTCCATTGTCGTTCCCACCTCTTTTAGTATGATAATAAAGACACTCCGTCACCTTTAATGCAATAAGTGTTAACAATTATTTACAAGGCATATGTGAATGTCAGTCTCCATTATATATTCATATATACGAGTACGATGCACAACCTATCACATGATACCTAATTGTGTTTGTAGATCACGGCAAAGTATGTGGATGGGTGCTTATAAGGTGCGAAGTTATAGCCGCATTACAAGTTCAATTGGTCTGAATGTGCCATCCGGCAGTTCATATTGAATGTTACGTACCTTAGTGGGGAACGGTCATGAAATTGACAGGAAATGCCAATTTTAAATTTATTTTTCATTTATTAATAGAACTCAAGGACAACAAATTTCCAAAGTTTCAGTGATGAAATCGCATCCAATGTGCCTGATAAATAATTAAATGCTCGACTCGACCTTCCTGCCACAAAAAAATTTTGGAGCAGCACTTCATTACTAGCACGATCAATAACGATTCCGTGGGTCTTTCAAGCAATCTAAGTGGATAGATGTGAAGCACACTTACGGGTTCCTGACCGATCCTGAACTCTACGAAAGAGTATTCAAGGTAAAACTCAGAATCCAAATGAGTCTTTAAATTCACTCATATGGAAACGATGATCTAAAACCACATTTACACCTGCTACAGTTGTCAGAACGAATTATGATGGAGTTCTTGTATTCTATGATGGGAATGTAGTTAGGATAAAGGTATTGGAGAGAATGGGCTTTAAGATAAGAAATTTCACTCAATATTTCTTGAGAAAAGCAGATTTACAGCACCTCTCTGAAAAGTCAGGTGAAGACCTGGTAAAGAACATTGCTGGAAAAACAACGATTGGTTCGCTAAATAAAATTGCTGCAGTTCTGCGACTGGGGTCAGTACAGCTGCTCAAAACATCATCATTGCCAGCCTGATGGAGCATTATCTGAAATGGCGTACTACTACAGGGCGAAACCAGAAATATTTTTAATAAATGACTGTGCGATCGAGATTGTTTTCTACTATTTCTAGATAACAAACCAGAATAGAAGCCTTCAAGGGAAAGAGGATCCTGAGCACAGTTCTTGGCCCTTTCGAAGATCGTTAGAATGAACTTTAAATTCCATTTCAGGGAAATTACGTTTTTCAAAGTTTGTATACCTTTTTCTCACCATCTATAAAGGATAGAAGAATGAAAATTTGTACACTTATTTCTGTAAACCCAATAAATGTTTCAAGGATAAAATTTGAAATTCTGAGCGTTAACTCTGATATGAGGCAATGTGATTGGAATGTGCATGAATTTTATATTATACTTATAGAGTTAAACTAAAAAAAATTGTTAAAACTCTTCTACTAGATATATTCAAAAACACTTCATGAGAGAAGCTTAACTATAGGCAAAGAGATTAAACAGAGGAAATTTTGTAGAATTGCGTTGAACAGTTTCTGAGAAAAAGATACATACACTACTTTTTGAAAATAAAATTTTTGAGTTCCGTAAGAAATGTAAAATGTGTGTAGTCCAAGAAAGTTAACACCAAATATATTAATTTCATGTAAAGCATGGAACAAAATCTCATTACCGTATCTTCAGAATTGTGGATATTGGTGCATCTTTTAAATAGTGTGTGTTTTCCTTTAACTCACTAATTGCCGTGCATTTGCAATGCAGTGCCGGCCGGAGTGGCCGAGCGGTTCTAGGCGCTTCAGTCTAGAACCGCGCGACCGCGAATGTCGCAGGTTCGAAGCCTGCCTCGGGCACGGATGTGTGTGATGTCCTTAGGTTAGTTAGGTTTAAGTAGTTCTAAGTTTTAGGGGACTGATGACCTCAGAAGTTTAAGTCCCATAGTGGTCAGAGCCATTTGAACCATTTATGCAATGCAGTGCCGATTTCCTGTTGATGTTACTGAACACATCGCTTCCATCTGTTTTTCTTTTTTAGCCTGTCTTGTTATGTTATTGTTGTTGCCTTACAACATTCCACATGTTTGACTATAAACACAGAGTATATCACGAATATGCAGCTAAATTTAAAAAAAAAAAAAAAACAAACATTGACGTGAAAATGGTAACAAATGTGCAACTGGGTGTAAAAACTGTCATCACAGCATAATTATAATAAAGATACCTCATGTTTATTGATCTCCAGCAATATTACCATGCACTTGAATGTATAAACACCTGAGGATGGGTGCAAGTCCGAAACCGGTCGTGTGACGAACAAATAATCTTTTATTGTGACTAGTAGAGGAAATTTTTCTACATCCTATAAAGGAACAGTCACGGAGTTCAACAGCATCCACTATGGATAAAAATCACTTATAATACGTTCGTTTGGTATTTTTACCTTACATGTAATATCCTTGCTGCCATGTCCTGTTCTTTCTTTTTTTTTAATTATTGCTTTCTCCTTAGGTGTACGTTGGAGACGTAAATCTGACTTTAGTCGGTTTTCATGTATCCTATTTTTCCCTTCACAGCTTTTCTTTGCCACTAGAAGACGAAGCAATTCAGAAGGAAATAAAAATCTCAGAGTATACAGCCAGGTGAAACGATTATGACCCCAAAACTGTAAAATTGTCTTACAGTAAGACACAACCAGAAAGGCCCAATAAGACGTTTCTTTATGTATAATGTTATTTCTTTATAACATACACACGACGAAAAAAAAGAAAGCAGCATACGTAACCACAACTTATCTTGGAAACATCTCAAACAAAATTAACAAATTATTCAACAAAACCGACATCGCCTTTGCATATCAACGCACACACAGCCTTAAACACGAAATCCACGAAGGCAGCTCGAAAATTGCCATACACAACCACTCCGGCGTAAAACATGCCATAGATCCTATGCAGGACGAACCGGTAGAAACTTCAACAGTAGATATAAGGAGCACATCAGAGGAAGTGGAAACAACCCATCCACATTTTTTCAACATCTGCGAACCGAAAAACACGACCTAAGGCCCATAAACGAAGCACTAGATATGCTCCACGTTTCGCAAAATGGAGCAATCATGAACATCGTTGAAGAAATAGAGATGTATTCACGTGGATACAGCAACCTCACAAATTTACAGAATGAACAAATCGACCTAAAGCACAAAACGTACATAGAAAACTTTATTCACATTTTAAAGCGTGGAAATGGGTAAAGTAATAAATCAGAGACACTAAATGATACACATCCATAGTAACAGCGATAACAACATGAAGAGTGTACAACTAAGACATAACACCAAGAAAATATCACAAATCATCGACAATAATAAAATTATTACAAAAAATTAAAATATAACATAAAAATCTCCATTGAAACTAAAATAAAATCCCAAGCACTAACATAATTAGAACCAAACCTATAAAAATAGTAAAGAAACAACCAAATTCCCACACATCACTTATAATACTTATGATGGAACTTCGTAAAACATATAATATGGCTAATCCACTGTCATCGACGCTACCAAGAGAAAACTAGCAAACATAAGATCGACTGAAGTCAGATATACGTCTCCAACGTACGTCTAAGGAGAAACTAACAATTAACAAAAAAAAAAAAAGGCAGGGTATGACAGCAACTATATTAATGTAAGGTAAAAGATGAACCAATGTATTATAACTTTTCTGATCGTAGTTGCAGACCATTATATTAAGACCATCACTTATGTGTTTACAGAGCGCTTAATGACGGCAACATGCCGAAATGTGTTCATCGTGAGTAATTAAAAAAATCCATTTAAAAGGGAATGTAGCTGAATGGTATTCATAATAACGTTTTTATCGGGTTGTTCTGTTCTGTGTCCGGTACAAATTTTTCAATTGAAATTTAAATAACTTCCCGAGCAGCTAGATATTTGAAATTTTAATAATAAATCAGAACTGAATGACAATGGAATAACGTGGGGTAAGAACCACCTACCTGCAATAGTGTGTGAGGTGGAGGTGAAAACGGGGTGACAAAGAAACAAAGGTGCGTTTACATCCGACACTTATCTCTGGGAACACACGTCGAGTGTCAGATAGAAAATCGCTTTGGGTGTTTACATATTCACAGAAATCACTAGAAATTTATGTCATGGATATGTATCTGACAGTTCCCTAAAAGCCGTAATTTGTAATAAATGAACAGCCCGCTTTGCCACATATATATCTGACATATGGCATGACACATGCAAATGTGTCCTATATCGCACATCCGCTCCATTGTGCTTGCCATGTCGAAAGCATCGATACACAAAATCGCGACTTATGTACGTAATTATTCGAAAGATGTTAGAAAAGACGAAGAAACGTTCTGTGTGGCTTCGAGAGTTGACAGACCTGAAAATTTCGGTGCCTATAGTCAATGTCTGAGCTCCGTGTTGAGGATCCAGCACAGTTTTCGATTGTTTAAGAATAAGACCGGCTGAATTCGAAAAGCTCGCTTGTAAAATAGGACCACTTATATCAAAGCAAGATACCAAATTCAGGGTAGCTGTTAGCGTAACAGAACGGCGTGCTGTAACTTCGCTATTTTTAGCAGAAGGTAAGTATATACCAACACTACTTAATGAAATAGTATTTTATTTCATGAAATGTTTTTTATTGTTTGAAACTCAACATTGCACCTGTATGTTTACAGGTGATTCTTACGTATGCCTAAGTCATGTATTTATAATAGCAAAATGTACAATACGCCTCATTGCTCCTGAAGTATGCAGCGCAATTATGTCAACATTAAAAGAAGATTATATTAAGGAAGTTGTTGAGTAGGGGTAAAGATAACGTTCAGTCGCAATTAGTGCTAAGGTTTTTGGTGGTTGTAGATTTGTTATTGTTCAGAATTTCTTCCTACTGCAAGTTTTCACGCTGAACCCCCTTGCAGAAATTATAATACGGCCATTTTGATACGTGAAATTTGTTCTTCAATGCCATGGCCGGATTTCATCTTGGTGCTTCTTTATAAATTCATTGTCAAATTGATTTCTGAAGTTTCATATTTCTTTGAATGCCATCTACGTTTGTACTAAATCCTTCCTCCATTTCCATTAAGGCATTATGTTTGTTCCCTCTGTATTTATAGATATTGCAAGTAATGTCCTATAGTTCAGGTTTACTGTGAAACGTATTAATTCCCCGAATTCGTCTTATTTTGTCAGTCTTATTCACTAACGCAGAGGACCCCTGTCCACCTGGAGTTCCTGCACTGTGGCTGTGCTTAGTAGATCGTGTCTTGCCCTACAACCGCAATGTGCTTAAGTTATTTATTGCAGAAAGAGTCCGTGTCAACTCAGTCAATTTATAGATGCACCTCCTGAAGCGATTTCTGTCAAACTAGGAACACGTATCACATGCAACCTTGAAAAACAAAAAGCAGAAAATCTGTGACAGTAAGACCCCCATTGCCTCCTCACGGCTGAGGCTGAAGATGGAAAGGTGTTCCACAAAAGTATATCTGGGCGCCTGGAGCAATTTCAACCACATTTGCTGTAGACAGGACTGATTTGAATACGTTTTTATTAACTCTCTGTCTCTTGCCTATCTGTCTGTTCAGTATAAATTTTGCAATTAATTTTAAACTAGTTCTCCAGTGAGCTTCAAACTAGAAATTTCAACATAGCTGAGAACTGGATGATGCAATACTGACGTGCTTTCTTGTGTGGTGTGTGGCGGAGGGTACTTTATTTCCCTCTGTCTTTTCCAGATGAGCTAGATACGTGAAACTTTGAACATAGAACTGGCTAACAATGATATATTAACTCGTTTTCTTGTCTGGTACGAGGCGGAGGATTATTTGTGCACCACGGCTATTTCTCCCTTTTCCTGCTCCAGTCGCAAACGGTTTGTGGGAAAAACTTTTGCTGGTAAGCACCCATGTGACCTCGAATTCCTCCAAATTTTAACATCATGGTCTTTTCGCGAGATATATGTAGGAGGAAACTGCACGTTGGCTGACTCAGGTGAAGAGAAACTGAAATAAACCTGTAATTTGTAACACGTCACTATTTTAATCTATTCAAGATGTTTGAAGTCAATTGAATAATTTCACACACATAAGACAATAAAGTAGAAAACAGTTATTTAAATAACAATACATTCCAAATACAACGCCTTTTAAATAGGACTATAAAGTATAAAATAATTTCTCCTACCCCCATACATATGATTCTGATAATTTGTGATCCTAAATTTTTAGTAGCTATCAAAGTACTCATACGATTTATGATGAAAAAGGTGGGGAGCATGCAGTACATAATGGATGAATAATTCATCTCGTATGTAGTATCTACTGCATTTATCAACTTTACAAGACTTTCAAAGCTATTAAAAATTTTCAATCACAAATTTTAAGAACTTTCTATATGGGGTCAGGAACCTGTATGGGCCCGGCAGAAATTATTTTATACTTTTTAGTATAATTTTAAAACGTTTCATAATAAAAATTTAATTAAATTTTAATAATTACTTATTGTATTATTGTTTCTTAGTGCCAGTGGCATTTCTTGCGTGTAAGTCTCTGAGCATATTTTAATACTGTTTCTTAATACTGGGGACCTTTCTTCTTCATAAGCTACTTCTGTTTATTATTCCATCTCGCTTTGTGTAATCAAATTGGTACCTAGACATCTATATATATACTTGCGCCACCAAAATTCCCAAGCACTTTCACTACACAGCCTGAGCTGCTGCTAATCATTCCACTGCATGAATAGAAATGATGTCATTTCACGTGAAACACAAAATGCAATTTTCATTAAGACGGGTTACACGAAATAGCGGAAATGTGTTGCCAAGGTGAGCAACCAAGTTGGGATGAAAAGATTCTTTCATTACGTGAAAGTTATCTGTAGTCGTTAAGCTTGAGGCGAGCGCATTAAGTTTTTGATGGCGTCTGTAGTTATACGGAGGAGATGTGGGAGGAAGACAGTGTCTGGTTTAAAATTCAGTCGAGGACAGAGGAAGTCAGTGACCAGCATTCGTGAACGCAGTTACGGAATATGCAGGTAGCGACAAAAGCGGCTAATGGGAAGGGGAAATGAAGGACAACGGAAAGCTGGAGAAAGTCAGCGCGTGCACTCGTGTGTGTGTGTGTGTGTGTGTGTGTGTGTGTGTGTGTGTGTGTGTGTGTGCGCGCGCGCGCGCTCACGGGAGGAAGTCATCAATCAGATTGCGATAACACATCAGCCGCGGCGTGTAGCTGAATTGATGAATCTCATTGTCGCCATCTAAAAGTCCGCGTTCCGGAGTATACAGTGCAGTAGTCTGTACAGGCGATATTCCGTTTCCCGTTTGTAACGTAAGAACAGGTGAACTTGCTGCCACCGAATTAAAGAAAAAGAGTGCAGCACACCACGATACAAAATGACCGCTTATACACATGCTACTTTAACAAGGGAGAAGAGAGGAAGACATCGATGTAGCCTGACCCCGGTGTGACTTAATCTGTACATTGAGGAAGCAGTAGAGGAAACGACGGAGCAATTTGTTAAGGGGATGAAAGTTCAGGGAGAAGAAATAAACACTTTGAAATTTGCCGATTACATAGTAATTGTCTCGCAGGCGATAAAGAACTTGGAAGAGCAGTAGAACTGAACGGAAGTTTCCTTGAAAAGAGGTTATAGGTTGGTTGGTTTGTGGGATTAAAAGGGACCAGAGTAAGAGGTTATAAGTTGAATATCATGAAACTTACAGGGAAAGTAATGGAATGTAGTCAAATTAAATAAAGGGATTTTGAAGGATTTAGATTAGGAAATGAGACACTAAAAGTATTAAACCAAAACTTTTATCCGGACAGCAAAATAACTCACGGTGGTCGAAGTAGAGGGGATGTAACGTGCAGACTCGCAATACCAAGAAAAGCGTCCCCGAAAAAGAGAAATTTGTTAACATCGAATATATTCTCTGAAGGCGTTTCTCTGGAGCGTAACCTTGCACGCAAGTGAAACATGGACGATTGACAGTCTGGACGACATAAGAACAGAAACCTTTGAAACGTTGTACTATTGGAGAATGTGTAGGATCAGATGGGTAGATCGGATAACTGAATCGGGCTGGAGGCAAAAGTAATTTATAGCTCAACATGACAAGAAGAAGGGAACAGTTGATAAGACACGTCGTGATGCATCAAGAAATTGTCAATTTGGTAATATTAGGAAATGTGTGTGTGTTTGGGGGGGGGGGGGCAAAAATTGTAGAGAGAGACCAAAGGTTTGAAATAGTATACAACTTCAAATGTATGTAGTTTGCAGCACTTATGCTAAGTTAAAGAGGTTTGTACAGGGTAGAACGAAGGCCACAACAACAATATTTTAGCGCTGTAAGCCCTGTCGTAAACTTTGCTTCCAAAAAGACAAAAATGGTGCTACCGTCAGTTCGATCCAAGCGATCATTATTACATTACTTCATTCAGCGTCTTTCGCTTCTTCTTTTGATCAGCATGCGTTTACCTATTCATTCCTACTGAACTGCGAATGTCTGCTGGCAAGGAAAAACATCGCAACAGAGTGTAACTTCGAATTACATTGGGCTTATGATCGACCGTACCAGCTCTGTTTGACGGAAAATATTGACAGGAACAACTTAGGATGCGCAACTACAAACTGTGAGAATCTTCTTTACTCGCTCTGTGCTACTCCACAGCTGATTGCGAATGCGCTGCATCACAGATGCCTCCATATCTAAGCAGCGGATATACAGGCGGTGGATAAAAATATGGGAACACCAAAAACACGACTCACTACCTCGACAGATACAGTGTAGGCCAACCTTTGGCATTCAAAACGATGATGGAGGTGGATTGCGATCACGAACACTTCTCTTCCAAATTTTTCAAATGGCTCTGAGCACTATGGGACTCAACATCTGAGGTCATCAGTCCCCTAGACTTAGAACTACTTAAACCTAACTAACCTAAGGACATGCACATCCATGCCCGAGGCAGGATTCGAACCTGCGACCGTAGCAGCGCGGTTTCGGACTAAAGCGCCTTGAACCGCTCGGCTACAGCGGCTGGCACTTTTCTTCAAAGTAGACCACAGACGCTCAGTAATATTGAGAGCTTACCTGTTGTGGAGTTACAGTACAACTGTCTCATGAATCAGTACTGAGAATGTTACACACCAGTTGTCAAATGCTTTACATTTTGACCAGAACATGTTTAGAGACTACGTTACCCCATTATCAAGTGCTCAAAGCTTCTATGTCATTAGACACCGGCAAATGTAAACACCCAGCAGCAAACAAGCAATGTCAAACATACAACTCTTTTTACAAAATCTCATGTTATGAGCACGTCAACATAAGATTTTCTAGGAAGAGTTTTATATTTGACAATGCATGTTTGCTGCTGGGTTCTTATTTTTAATGGTCGGGATAAAGTAGTCCCGAAATATTTTGTGGTAAAAACGTTTTATAACTGGCGCGTAACATCTTTGTGCCAATAGTGAGATATGGTGACTGGGGCGATCAAGGCAGATCCGACAAAAACCAGTGTTTGACGAAGCGAGCTGTATGAACAGGGACCCTGCCGTCTTGTAACACAGCAGCACCACTGGGGAACAAACACTGTACAACGGGATGGACCTGATTAGCTGAAATCGTCACACAACGCTTGGCAGTAGCGCGACGTTGCAGAGTAACAATGGGGCTCACGGAATACTACGATATGGCTGTCCAAATCGTCGCCGAACCATCGCCATGTTTCACGCCTGGGGCGTCCACTTGGCTAGAAGTAGAAAACCGTGTGAAAAAAGACTCATCCGACCAATGATATTACTCCATTGCTCCATAGTCCAGCTTTTTATGGTTTCGGCGCCACGTATTCGTGTCACGGGCGTTTGCATCATTGATGAGTGGTTTTTCAATACCTGCTCGTCCTGAAATTGCCTGCTTATGGAATTCGTTTTGTTTTGGCGCTGACAGGTTTCTCGCGAGCGGCTTTCAGCACTGCAATAATTTATGCAGCTGTCGTCCTCTTATTTTTCGTCGCATCTCTCTTCAACAGCTGCAAGTCAAGATCGCACCGCACTCACTTTCGTCCGCGTTGTGAATTAACGGTTGATGTTTTTGGTTCAAATGGCTCTGAGCACTATGGGACTTAACATCTGTGGTCATCAGTCCCCTAGAACTTAGAACTACTTAAACCTAACTAATCTAAGGACATCACACACATCCATGCCCGAGGCAGGATTCGAATCTGCGACCGTAGCAGTCGCGCGGTTCCGGACTGCGCGCCTAGAACCGCTAGACCACTGCGGCCGGCGTTGATGTTTTTCCGCGGTATAAATGTTAGATACGGCGCCTATTAAAAACCAAAGCACTTCGTCTACCTTGGTTGCATAGGAGCACCAACAAGTTTCCCACTTTCAGTGTCACTTAGCTCTGACGTAACACATTCACAACTGCACTGAAGAGCCAAAGAAACTGGTATACCTGTTTAATGTTGTGTAGGGCCCCCGCGAGCACGCAGAAGTGCCGCAACACGACGTGGCATGGACTCGACTAATGTCTGAAGTGGTGCTGGAGGGAACTGACGTCATGAATCCTGCACGGCTGCCCATAAATCCGTAAGAGTACGAGGGCGCGGAGATCTCTTCTGAACCGCACGTTGCAAGGCATCCCAGATATGCTCAATAACGTTCGTGTCTGAAGAATTTGGTGTCCAGCGGAAGTGATTAAACTGAGAAGAATGTTCCTGGAGGCACTCTGTAGCAATTCTGGACGTATGGGGTGTCGCATTGTCCTGCTGGAATCGCCCAAGTGTGTCGGAATGCACAATGGACATGAATGAACGCAGGTCATCAGACAGGATGCTTACGTACGTGTCACCTGTCAGAGTCGTATCTAGACGTATCAGGGGTCTCATGTCACCCCACACCATTACAGAGCCTCCACCAGCTTCAACAGTCCCTTGCTGACATGCCGGGTCCAAGTACTCATGAGGTTGTCTGCATACCCGTACACTTCCATCTGCTCGGTACAATTTGAAACGAGACTCGTCAGACTAGCCAACGTGTTTCCAGTCATCAACAGTCCAATATCGGTGTACGTGACCCCCGCGAGGCGTAAAGCTTTGTGTCATGCAGTCATCAAGGGTACACGAGTGGTCCTTGGGCCCCGAAAGCCCATATCGATGATGTTTCATTGAATGGTTCAAATGGTTCAAATGGCTCTGAGCACTATGGGACTCAACTGCTGAGGTCATTAGTCCCCTAGAACTTAGAACTACTGAAACCTAACTAACCTAAGGACATCACACACACCCATGCCCGAGGCAGGATTCGAACCTGCGACCGTAGCAGTCCCGCGGTTCCAGACTGCAGCGCCAGAACCGCACGGCCACCGCGGCCGGCCATTGAATGGTTCCCACGCTGACACTTGTTGATGGCCCAGCACTGAAATCTGCAGCAATTTGCGGAAGCGTTGCATTTCTGTCTCACTGAACGATTTCCTTCAGTTGTCGTTGGTCTCGTTCTTGCAGGAACTTTTTCCGGCCGCAACGACATCGTACATTTGATGTGTTACCTGATTCCTGATATTCACGGTACACTCGTGGAATGGTCGCACTAGAAAATCCCCACTTCATCGCTACCTCGGAGATGCTGTGTCCCATCGCTCGTGTGCCGACTATAACACCGCGTTCAAACTCACTTAAATCTTGATAACTTGCCATTGTAGCAGCAGTAACAGATCTAAAAACTGCGCCAGACACTTGTTGTCTTATATAGGCGTTGCCGACCGCAGCGCTGTATTCTGCCTGTTTACATACCTCTGTATGTGAATACTCGTGCCTATACCAGTTCCTTTGGCGCTTCAGTGTACATTCAATTGTTTTTTTAAATTCCTGATATATATAACCTCTTCCCGAAACAGTATCCATTCGTTCAAGTCATATTCCAATCGTTTGCAGTCTCCTACAGACCTACTGTGTTGTTACACTTGACCAAGCTATCTTGAAAAGTTGATATTATTCTTATATATATGCATAATGTAAAAGGTGTTAATTTGAAATCTTGCATAATATTGAAACTAGCCGTTGTAGAATTCTTTTATCACAACAGTTCGAAAGCCAGGTCCATCTTCACGTCCACTCAGTGGCACAACGATACATTTCGATAACACAACTAAAGCACAGAAAACGCAAGCAAACATGGAGCAAAACAACCCTGACAGTAGATCAATCAACTGGAAACAGAGTGACTACTGAAGCTAAAAGGTGATTTAATTTTAGTTAATCCTTCTCCTACAAACAACATGTGACTAACCAGAAGCCCTCAAACCATTAAAACTGATTTATAAATCTTTTCTTTTGTTTACTAGCACAACAGGGAAACCAACCGGTAGAGCAAAAGCCAGTGACTGTGGAATACAGTATTTAACTATAGTTATGATGCCTTATAAGCAACTACAAGAGAAATCGGAACAATATGACACATCCTTTTTCTTTAAAATACAACATAACCATTAAAAAACTTGAAACAACTATATCTAATAGACTCTGGCTCGGCTAAAGCATTAACATTTAAGTGTTATTAAAAAGCAGAGGCACTGATCACATGCGATGCCTTTACGAGTGCAACCGAATGAATTCTCAAACGTGCTATATTATTTCCGAAACCTGTGCCAATCATCGACGGTCTACATGCTGCAGACTGTGAATGGCATCAAATCGCTGCACACAGGGTCAAGGACAGCATGCAACGACTGGAGCTTGTTTTGTTCCCAGTGGGACCTCACTCGTATCAGATAAATCATCAAATGATGCCGGACACAAAGATCTATACTGTACATTGAATGTCTGCAGGTAATAGTCTGCAGACCTCGACCACAACACCTTATACAACATGGTTCAAATGGCTCTAAGCACTATGGGACAACATCTGAGGTCATCAGTCCCCTAAAGTTAGAACTACTTAAACCTAACTAACCTAAGGACATCACACACATCCATGCCCGAGGCAGGATTCGAACCTGCGACGGTAGCGGTGGCACGGTTCCAGACTGAAGCGCCTAGAACCGCTCGGCCACAGAAGCCGGCAGGTGGCAAGACTCAGGCTAATTTCTTTCTCTTCGATAGTTGTTTTTTACTTTCTTTTCTCTTTAATGCATGCACAGTTTTCGTTAACATCCGTAATACACTTTCATTCGGGAAGGACAATTTGTCTCGTGAACGAGAAGTAGAAAATCTTTGGGTTTTTGTTTCCCCTTTTTTCATATCCAAACACACGTCTACTGACTCAAATTCATTCTCGTTTCTCTAATGGAGCTTTTGGGTCATGTTAATGTGGTCAGCAGTTGTTGAAATCATGTTCAATGTCCATTTTTTATGTGGCGAAAATAAATGGTAAAAATTATTCCATTCCATCTTGGCGTGGTGGTATAGCAACCTTCTGTTGCTACTATTTTAAAAAACAGTCGTAGGTTGCAGAATGATCTTTATTAACTTAAGAAAGACGCGTTTCGCCCGGACGGGGCGTCATCAGGTTATTTTTAAATATAAGGGCACGACGATATTACAATAAATCCGGCGTGGTCCTATTCTGGGCCACTACAAAGGAAAATAAGCTTCAACAACCGGCCGAGTAAAATCAGAGAGAAACGTAATGTAACTCATGTCAAAAGTTCAGAAACTGTTTACCAAAAAACATCCGTTAAGAAGGCTTGGTACCGCATAAAACATACTAAAGGGCAACATATATGGAATAATATTAAAAACTGATGAAATAAAATCACCTGTATCACGCATGAGTAGAGAGCGAAGGAGAAACTGGAGACGACGACAGGCACAGCAGCGCAAAACAGGACCTCGCGCGCAAACCGTAAACACAGCCGCACACTACAACGGCCTGAGAGGCCATTCCGTGTTCACATAGAGTATACATGTGAATGATAAGAGCTGATGCAAAATATTGGGCTAGTAGTAATGACAGTCGCCATGCGGCGCTGCCGTTGTGTTTACAGGGTGATAACGGCGTAAAATTCAAAGTGTAATGGATAAATAAAGAAATACATGAAACATAATAGAGTGCATGGGAGTATAACAATACAGGACATGCCATATCGAAAGCTGTTCAAAGACATAAAAAATCATTTTACTCAAAAGCAGTGTAAGAGAATAAGTCAGATGTGTTATTCCAAGTAGTTATAAGCAGAAGTAATTTGTGCAGAACGTCGACCTTAAACTGAATGTCACAGGGTCAAATTTATTTCTTTTGATGCAGTTTTTCAGAACCTTGTACGGATTTGTCAGATATTCAACTGGAAGGGAGCAGTACGGCATTTGACATATGCAGACATGAGGCAGAAGACAGTTAACTAACTAATAACTTCAACTGGTATTTCGCAACGTTAATAGAGCACTTGCTGGCGAAAGGCAGACGTCCCCAGTTTGAGTCTCAATCTGGCACACAGTTTTAATCTCTCAGGAAGCATCGGATAAGTGCAAACAGTGCTGCAGAGTAAAAATTCATGTGGGAAACGAAAAATTAATTACAACTTTATGATCTTCTGTTCCTTTTTATTTTATTAATTTATTTATTTTACAGATATTCTCATTGATTTCGTTAACTGCTTCTTCAGTGTACTAACTGAGTTACATAGAGCGTAGGTTACCTTACTCTCTCTCTTTTCTCAGCTACTGACCTTCTTTCACATCCCTAGACTGGTCTCTCTACAAGTTGCTGCAGCCGGCCGCTGTGCCCGAGCGGTTCTAGGCGCTTCAGTCCGGAATCGCGCACCTGCTACGGTCGCAGGTTCGAATCCTGCATGAGTGTGTGTGCTGTCCTTAGGTTTGTTAGGTTTAAGTAGTTCCAAATCTAGGGGACTGATGACCTCAGATCTTAAGTCCCACAGTGCTGACAAGGGAACCTCCCCATCGCACCCCCCTAAGATTTAGTTATAAGTTGGCGCAGTGGATAGGCCTTGAAAAACTGAATATAGATCAATCGAGAAAACAGGAGGAAGTTGTGTGGAACTATGAAAAAATAAGCAAATATACAAACTGAATAGCCCATGCGCAAGATAGGCAACATCAAGGATAGCATGAGCTCCGGAGCGCCGTGGTCCCCTGGTTAGCGTGAGCAGCTGCGGAACGAGAGGTCCTTGGTTCAAGTCTTCCCTCGAGTGAAAAGTTTACTTTCTTTATTTTCGCAAAGTTATGATCTGTCCGTTCGTTCATTGACGTCTCTGTTAAACGTAATAAGTTTAGTGTCTGTGTTTCGCGACCGCACCGCAAAACCGTGCGATTAGTAGACGAAAGGACGTGCCTCTCCAATGGGAACTGAAAACATTTGATCGCTAGGTCATAGGTCCGATTCCTCCACAGGAAAACACGTCTGATATATTCTATACGACACTGGTGACGGCATGTGCGTCACATGACAGGAATATGTTGTCGACCCACCTAACTTATACACTTCGCGAATTGGTAAAAAGATTCTTCTACCTTGCCCGATTTAGGTTTTCTTGTGGATGTGATAATCACTCCCAAAAAAGTGATGAAAACTTAAGAGTTTGTCATGTAAACCGAAAATAAAAAATTAATCTTCTCACTCGAGGGAAGACTTGAACCAAGGACCTCTCGTTCCGCAGCTGCTCTCGTTACTACGAGACCACGGCGCTCCTGAGCTCTCACACTTCTTAATGTTGGCTATCTTGCGCATAGACTACTCAGTTTGTATATTTTGCTTATTTTTTCATAGTTCCACACAACTTCTTCCTGTTTTCTCGATTGATCTGTGTTCAGTTTTTCAAGGCCTATCCACTGTGCCAACTTATAACTAAATCTGAGGGGGGTGCGATGGGGAGGTTCCCTTGTGAGAGCCATTTGAACCAAGTTGCTACCTAGATCACGGGAGACCGGGTTCGATTCCCGGCCGGGTTGGCAATTTTCTCTGCCCGGGGAATGGGTGTTTATGTTGTCCTCATCGTTTCATAATCATCGTCTTTCGTGACAGTGGCTGTATTGGATTGTGAAAAAATTGGTCTGTATAAAAACTGGGACTTTGCACTTGTGCAGATGACCGCACAGTTGAGCACCCCACAAATCGAACATCATCATCATCATCTCTACAAGTTTTCGATTATCTTTCGATCCTTGTTTTTTATCCGTGCTATCTTTAGCTTTTTAAAGAATTTTGGAATAGTCAAATGAGAATTGGGCTTGACATTCCATTTACGTCGAGGTCACTAGAGACGGATAACGGGCTCAGATGGAGAAGAAGAAACTGGCCCGTGTCCTGTTCACAGTATGGCCTAATTATAAAGTCGATCTGTGGGCTCCTCGGAAGATGGCTGAAAAGATTTCGGCCAAAATTTTAATGAGGAAGATGGAACTATTTCGGCAGCACGATCTAAACATGACTTATCCCTTTTATTTCTTTGGTCACATCAATGATTCAGCACTGCAGTGCACAGTGCAGTGGTACATAATTGGAAGGGCGTGATACATGACCTTGTTGCCTTTATGACATGATGCAACGTGTACAATTAATAGGTTTTGATTGTAGAGTATCATTCTACAGGGTGATTCAAAAAGAATACCACAACTTTAGGAATTTAAAACTCTGCAACGACAAAAGGCAGAGCTAAGCACTATCTGTCGGCGAATTAAGGGAGCTATAAAGTTTCATTTAGTTGTACATTTGTTCGCTTGAGGCGCTGTTGACTAGGCGTCAGCGTCAGTTGATGCTAAGATGGCGACCGCTCAACAGAAAGCTTTTTGTGTTATTGAGTACGGCAGAAGTGAATCGACGACAGTTGTTCAGCGTGCATTTCGAACGAAGTATGGTTTTAAACCTCCTGATAGGTGGTGTATTAAACATTGGTATAAACAGTTTACAGAGAATGGGTGTTTGTGCAAAGGGAAAAGTTCTGGACGGCCGAGAACGAGTGATGAAAATGTAGCACGCATCGCAGCCCAGGAAAATCGACTCGCAGAGCTAGCAGAGAGCTGCAAATTCCACAATCAACTGTATGGAGAGTCCTACGAAAAAGGTTAGTTATGAAACCTTATCGTCTGAAATTGGTTCAAGCACTGTCTGCAGCTGATAAGATTAAAAGAATCGATTTCTGTGATTTTATCCTTGCTCAAATGGAAACAGATGAATCTTTCGTTTCAAAGATTGTGTTTAGTGATGAAGCAACTTTCCACACTAACGGGAAAGTCAACCGTCACAATGTCTGTATATGGGGCACTGAGAATCCGCGGGAAACAACTCAGTACGAACGTGACTCGCCTAAGGTGAACGTTTTCTGTGCCATTTCAGCCAATAAAGTTTTTGGTCCCTTTTTCTTCGAAGGTGCTACTGTAACTGGACTACAGTATCTGGAGATGTTAGAGAATTGGCTGTTCCCTCAGCTCGAACAAGAAGCACAACAATTCATATTTCAGCAGGATGGAGCGCCACCACATTGGCACTTATCTGTCCGTAACTACCTGAACGTCAACTACCCGAGGCGATGGATCGGCCGCCAGGCAGCCCGTGACAGAGCACTTCATCACTGGCCTCCAAGAAGCCCTGATCTTACCCCCTGCGATTTTTTCTTATGGGGGTATGTTAAGGATATGGTGTTTCGGCCACCTCTCCCAGCCACCATTGATGATTTGAACCGAGAAATAACAGCAGCTATCCAAACTGTTACGCCTGATATGCTACAGAGAGTGTGGAACGAGTTGGAGTATCGGGTTGATATTGCTCGTGTGTCTGGAGGGGGCCATATTGAACATCTCTGAACTTGTTTTTGAGTGAAAAAAAAAAACCTTTTTAAATACTCTTTGTAATGATGTATAACAGAAGGTTATATTATGTTTCTGTCATTAAATACACATTTTTAAAGTTGTGGTATTCTTTTTGAATCACCCTGTACTTTGTTTGTCTGGCTACATAGCTAAGTGGGTAGCGTAGTTGACTGCCGTGCGGGTCAAGCGGGTTCGATTCCAGGTGCTACCAGGAATTTGTCTTGGTGCGAGGACTGGTACGGGGTGCACTCAGCCTCGTGCTGCCAACTGAGGAGCTACTCGAGCGATTAGTAGCGGTTTCAAGGTCAAGAAACCCGACTGTGGCTGCGAGAGCAGTGTACTGGCCACATGACCCTCCACACATCTAATGACGCCATTAGCAGAGGATGACATGGCGGTCGGCAGCCCCGACTGTCCCTTCTAGGGCCAGAACGCAGAACATTACCTAGCTTACCTTACCTTCTTCGTGAAATTTAAATCTACAATGTGCTTGTTTGTTTTGTTGCATGCATGCCGACGAAGAGTGGAGATGTGGAAAATGCCGATGGATACTTCGCGTGGTGCGTGATGACACGTTACAGGTTCGGTACACAGTTTGGTCGAGGACAGCCCAGCGCAGAAGGTTCAAGAAATGTGTTTTAAAAGTATTGAAAAAAGTTCAGTGCTCTTTATTTTTGACTCAAAGTAACAGAATCTGTTACATAAGCCTGCAAATGTGTTATACGTATTGTAAACATCGTCGAAGATCCTAGCACATGGCAGCATAATTTGTGAAGTTTTTTAATTTAGTAAGAAAAGAATAAATTTATTTTTGAAGAGGTTTGAGGAAAAAAATAAATCACTAGGACCGTCTCTATTTACCAAGAGAAATCCTGTTTGCTTTTTATAAGAAGATTTTTTCCTATATGCGAAAACAAAAGTAAATATTCTCTTCGTTCATATGTAATTACGATGATATGATCTTTATGAGAGAAGAGATGTATGCAGGCTGACGTATAGAGGTAACTGTGAATGTCGTACCAGGAAATTATAAAGTGAGATTTAATAGTGGCAAAAATATCAGTATAAACAGAGCTTCAAATCACATCTGGTTGCCTTAGTGACGAGCGAAATTTCTTCTGAACACATCTACCTTTCGACTCTTATTCTTTCTGAAATGAGAGTGAACCCGGGACTTTTTAATGCTATGAACCCGGGACTTTTTAATGCTATGCAATGAACAGTTATAATATCCTGACCTGATAGGTCGACGATTGCGAGATGCGTAAGTTTTCAGATTTTAACTGCAACTGAAGACTTCCTTTTAATGAAAAGTGCAAGGAAAGCAATACTAATAATTGAAACAAGGTGGGGACCCTACAACGCGGTCCAGACCGATAGAATAAATTAATTTGTCATCGCCAAGTTCGCCCTAATAAACACCTCGCAGCAGCACATGACGTCCGCGGGGGGGGGGGGGGGGGGGGGGAGGGGGGGGGGTGGTTGCGATCGCCACCGGGCTGCCTTACTAAATCAGAACGCCACAATGAGGCTGCCTCCTACTGACAACCTATTATTACGCCGATAGCATCTCTTCAAAATTTAATGCGTCTCGGGGACGAGCTAGATAGCAATCTGACGTGTCATACTGTCCGAGAAGCGTCACATCGAAGAGTAGCTGGCCATTTCGTGTTGCGTGACGTGCCGGTCGTGTCGAGATTACCATCTCAGTTGGCGACAATGGATGGAATAAGAAACACACTCTCGACACGCGAAAGAACAGAAGGAGCGAAGAAAAGACTATGGGTTATCGCCCCATCGATGACGGTCTCACGGGATGATGTTATTGCTGGTGTAGGTGCTGCTGTTTTTCAATCCGAAGTCTGGTTTATTACAGCTCTTAACGCTAGTCTATCTTTTGCGCGTCTCCTCAACTCCGAAAAGCCACTGCGACCTACATTCATTTTAACCTGCTTACTGTATTCATCTCTTCCTTTGTATCTGAAATTTTTATCCCCTACTATCCCCTCCCCACCTCCCACCACCACTTCCCTCCGTTATCAAACTGACGATTCCTTGATGCCTCAGAAACTATTCTGTAAACAGATCCCTTCTTCCAGTAAAGATGTGCCGCACATTTTTCTCAATTCGATTCAGTGCCTCCTGGCTAGTTACTCGATCTACCCAGATAATCTTCAGCATTAACTTTAAATGCGAACGTTTTAGGTTAGGCTTTACCGTGACTGTTATTGACATTAAATAAAACAACAAGTTTACTGTTACCAAACACTGTTTATTTATATCCACGACGCGTTTCAAAGGTTAACCCCCATCATCAGGTGGATATACATTTGTGACTATGACGGGAGTGTGTGTGTGTGTGTGTGTGTGTGTGTGTGTTCAAATGGTTCAAATGGCTCTGAGCACTATGCGACTTAACTTCTGAGGTCATCAGTCGCCTAGAAGTTAGAACTAATTAAACGTAACTAACCTAAGGACATCACACACATCCATGCCCCAGGCAGGATTCGAACCTGCGACCGTAGCGGTCGCTCGGCTCCAGACTGTAGCGCGTAGAAACGCACGGCCACTGTGTGTGTTGTGTTACGATTTTTTGGAGGAATGTATGGCACTGTCTTGTGGAGAAACAAAACACAATTTCAGAAGATGGTTTTGGATTTCTTTTGACAAAAACTAAACGTATATCGAGCGGTACAAATGAAAGAAGCAAAATAGAGTACCTCCAATAATCACAGGTTCCTTTCACTGCAGTAAAACACCATGTGTATACAGTCATATTTTGTAAACAAATATGGTGTTTGAAAACTATCAGGTGCAGGATCATATAGCAGAAGAGAAAATTTATCACAAAGTACAAAGAATATACATCGTAACAACATTATTACATAATGGCTCTGAGCACTATGGGACTTAACATCTATGGTCATCAGTCCCTTGAACTTAGAACTACTTAAACCTAACTAACCTAAGGACATCACACAACACCCAGCCATCACGAGGCAGAGAAAATCCCTGACCCCGCCGGGAATCGAACCCGGGAACCCGGGCGTGGGAAGCGAGAACGCACGACCACGGGATGCGGGCTATTACATAATAAGTTTTAATTTTTTAGATTATTGATTTCTAACCTGAGGACTTTTTGGGTATATTAATTTAACTACAAATGAGTGCTTCGATTTGCAATATTTGCAGAGTACCACATTTACAAGCATAAAAAATTGTGTAGTTTACATATCTCAGTCGGTGATGTGGATTCTGGCAGCTTGGTGCATGACACTATTCTGCTTCATATCAACACAAAATTTTGTTACGTCCCATACAATAACTCACATTAGCCCATTATAGCACAGACTCAAAAATAGTCAAAACAAAAAGGGTGTGCACTATTCACAAAATTTTTAATAAGACCATAGCAAACATCATCTTTCACATGTCACCTTACAATAAAGACCATTAATTTATGAAGCCTCCCCATGAACCATGGACCTTGCCGTTGGTGGGGAGGCTTGCGTGCCTCAGCGATACAGATAGCCGTACCGTAGGTGCAACCACAACGGAGGGGTATCTGTTGAGAGGCCAGACAAACGTGTGGTTCCTGAAGAGGGGCGGCAGCCTTTTCAGTAGTTGCAAGGGCAACAGTCTGGATGATTGACTGATCTGGCCTTGTAACAATAACCAAAACGGCCTTGCTGTGCTGGTACTGCGAACGGCTGAAAGCAAGGGGAAACTACAGCCGTAATTTTTCCCGAGGGCATGCAGCTTTACTGCATGATTAAATGATGATGGCGTCCTCTTGGGTAAAATATTCCGGAGGTAAAATAGTCCCCCATTCAGATCTCCGGGCGGGGACTACTCAAGAGGATGTCGTAATCAGGAGAAAGAAAACTGGCGTTCTATGGATCGGAACGTGGAATGTCAGATCCCTTAATCGGACAGGTAGGTTAGAAAATTTAAAAAGGGAAATGGATAGGTTGAAGTTAGATATAGCGGGAATTAGTGAAGTTCGGTGGCAGGAGGAACAAGACTTTTGGTCAGATGAATACAGGGTTATAAACACAAAATCAAATAGGGGTAATGCAGGAGTAGGTTTAATAATGAATAGGAAAATAGGAATGCGGGTAAGCTACTACAAACAGCATAGTGAACGCATTATTGTGGCCAAGATAGATACGAAGACCACACCTACTACAGTAGTACAAGTTTATATGCCAACTAGCTCTGCAGATGACGAAGAAATTGAAGAAATGTATGATGAAATAAAAGAAATTATTCAGATTGTGAAGGGAGACGAAAATTTAATAGTCATGGGTGACTGGAATTCGAGTGTAGGAAAAGGGAGAGAAGGAAACATAATAGGTGAATATGGATTGGGGCTAAGAAATGAAAGAGGAAGGCGCCTGGTAGAATTTTGCACAGAGCACAACATAATCATAGCTAACACTTGGTTTAAGAATCATGAAAGAAGGTTGTATACATGGAAGAACCCTGGAGATACTAAAAGGTATCAGATAGATTATATAATGGTAAGACAGAGATTTAGGAACCAGGTTTTAAATTGTAAGACATTTCCAGGGGCAAGTGTGGACTCTCACCACAATCTATTGGTTGTGACCTGTAGATTAAAACTGAAGAAACTGCAAAAAGGTGGGAATTTAAGGAGATGGGACCTGGATAAACTGAAAGAACCAGAGGTTGTACAGAGTTTCAGGCAGAGCATAAGGGAATAATTGACAGGAATGGGGGAAAGAAATACAGTAGAAGAAGAATGGGTAGCTTTGAGGGACGAAGTAGCGAAGGCAGCAGAGGATCAAGTAGGTAAAAAGACGAGGGCTAGTAGAAATCCTTGGGTAACAGAAGAAATATTGAATTTAATTGATGAAAGGAGAAAATATAAAAATGCAGTAAATGGAGTAGGCAAAAAGGAATACAAACGTCTCAAAAATGAGATCGACAGGAAGTGCAAAATGGCTAAGCAGGGATGGCTAGGGGACAAATGTAAGGATGTAGAGGCCTATCTCACTAGCGGTAAGATAGATACTGCCTGCAGGAAAATTAAAGAGACCTTTGGAGATAAGAGAACGACTTGTATGAATATCAACAGCTCAGATGGAAACCCAGTTCTAAGCAAAGAAGGGAAAGCAGAAAGGTGGAAGGAGTATATAGAGGGTCTATGCAAGGGCGATGTACTTGAGGACAATATTATGGAAATGGAAGAGGATGTAGATGAAGATGAAATGGGAGATATGATACTGCATGAAGAGTTTGACAGAGCACTGAAAGACCTGAGTCGAAACAAGGCCCCGGGGGTAGACAACATTCCATTGGAACTGCTGACGGCCTTGGGAGAGCCAGTCCTGACAAAACTCTACCATCTGGTGAGCAAGATGTATGAAACAGGCGAAATACCCTCAGACTTCAAGAAGAATATAATAATTCCAATCCCAAAGAGAGCTGGTGTTGACAGATGTGAAAATTACCGAACTATCAGTTTAATAAGTCACAGCTGCAAAATACTAACACGAATTCTTTACAGACGAATAGAAAAAGTAGTAGAAGCCAACCTCGGGGAAGATCAGTTTGGATTCCGTAGAAACACTGGAACACGTGAGGCAATACTGACCTTACGACTTATCTTAGAAGAAAGATTAAGGAAAGGCAAACCTACGTTTCTAGCAATTGTAGACTTAGAGAAAGCTTTTGACAATGTTGACTGGAATACTCTCTTTCAAATTCTAAAGGTGGCAGGGGTAAAATACAGGGAGCGAAAGGCTATTTACAATTTGTACAGAAACCAGATGGCAGTTATAAGAGTCGAGGGGCATGAAATGGAAGCAGTGGTTGGGAAGGGAGTAAGACAGGGTTGCAGCCTCTCCCCGATGTTGTTCAATCTGTATATTGAGCAAGCAGTAAAGGAAACAAAAGAAAAATTCGGAGAAGGTATTAAAATTCATGGAGAAGAAATAAAAAGTTTGAGGTTCGCCGATGACATTGTAATTCTGTCAGAGACAGCAAAGGACTTGGAAGAGCAGTTGAATGGAATGGACAGTGTCTTGAAAGGAGGATATAAGATGAACATCAACAAAAGCAAAACAAGGATAATGGAATGTAGTCGAATTAAGTCGGGTGATGCTGAGGGAATTAGATTAGGAAATGAGGCACTTAAAGTAGTAATGGAGTTTTGCTATTTGGGGAGCAAAATAACTCATGATGGTCGAAGTAGAGAGGATATAAAATGTAGGATGGCAATGGCAAGGAAAGCGTTTCTGAAGAAGAGAAATTTGTCAACATCCAGTATTGATTTAAGTGTCAGGAAGTCATTTCTGAAAGTATTCGTATGGAGTGTAGCCATGTATGGAAGTGAAACATGGACGATAAATAGTTTGGACAAGAAGAGAATAGAAGCTTTCGAAATGTGGTGCTACAGAATAATGCTGAAGATTAGATGGGTAGATCACATAACTAATGAGGAAGTATTGAATAGGATTGGAGAGAAGAGAAGTTTGTGGCACAACTTGACCAGAAGAAGGGATCGGTTGGTAGGACATGTTCGGAGGCATAAGGGATCACTAATTTAGTATTGGAGGGCAGCGTGGAGGGTAGAAATCTTAGAGGGAGACCAAGAGATGAATACACAAAGCAGATTCAGAAGGATGTAGGTTGCAGTAGGTACTGGGAGATTAAAAAGCTTGCACAGGATAGAGTAGCATGGAATGCTGCATCAAACCAGTCTCAGGACTGAAGACCACAACAACAACAACAAGTTTTAATGGATTCTGGAGATCTTTGTTTTGGGGTGTTGAATACATGCCTTCGGATAAATATTTCATGTGGCACATATAATCCGATTTTGTCAAGTTTAAGCCTTATTAACTTCAAAAAATCGGATTTACTTACCACAGGAAATATTTATTCCAACGCTTGCATTCAACACCTCGAGACAGAGATCTCCAAAATTCTTTAAAAACTGTTCTGTAATAATGTTGTTACGATGTATGTTCTTTGCACTTTGTTATAATGTTTCTCTTGTGCTATCCTTGCACCTAATAGTTTCCAGACACCATATTTGTTTACAAAACGTGATAGTATACACGTGACGTGAAAGGAACCTGTGACCACTGTAGGTGCTCTATTTTACTTATTTTATTTGTGCCATTGTATATACGTTTAGTTTTTTGTCAGAAGAAATTCAAAACCATGTTCTGAAATATGTGTTTTGTTTCTCCACTAGACAATGCCATAAGTTCCTCCAAAAATCGTAACGCAACACACACACACACACGCACACACACACACACACACACACACACACACACACACACACTGACACACACACACACACACGTCACAGCAACAAATGTAAATCCACCTGATGATGGAGGTTTAAACCTTTGAAACGCGTCGTGGAGATAAATAAACTGTGACTGGTAACAGTAAACTTGTTGTTTCATTTAATCTTCAGCATTTTTCTGTTGCACCACATTTCAAAAACGTCTGCTCTGTTCTTGTCCGGACTGTTTAACGTCCTTGTTTCACTTGCATGCTTCTACATCACACTCCGCAAGCCACCTCATCGTATGAAGTGGACGGTACTTCTTGTGCCACTAACTGATTACCCCACCCTACCTCGTTCCACTCTCGAATGGTGGGTGGGAGGCATGAGTGTGGACGAGCCTCTGTATTTCTGTATTGGCCCTAATTCCTCGAATTTTCTCGTAGCAGTCATTACTTGAGATGGGTGTGAGAGGAAGCAACACGTTGTTCGACTCTTCCCGCAAAGTACTCTCTCTAAATTTCAGTAGTAAACGTCTCCGCGATGCACAACGCCTCTCTTGTAACGTCTGCAAATGGAGTTCATTGAACGTATCGGTAACGCTCTCGCACCGACTAAACGATCCCCTGACGAAACGCGCCACTCTTCGTTCGATCTTCTCTACCTCTTCCACTAGTCCTACTAGGGAAGGAGCGCATATTAATGAACAATACTCAATAATCGGTGGAATAAGCTCCTTATAAGCCACTTTCTTCGTGGATGAGTTACATTTTCTCAAGATTCTTCCAGTGAACGTCTGCTGTTCGTTTTATGTGGTCATTCCACTTAATGTCACCGTGGATAGTTATCCCTAGTTATTTTACAGCAGATACTTTGCCCAGCAGTTACTCTTCAATAGTGCAGTTGTACAGTGGTGGCTTTCTTTTCTTATGTACGCGCAATACGTTACATTTATTTACGTTCAGGCTGAAGTGCCAGGGCATGCACCATTCATCAATCCTCTGCTGCAGGTCGTTCTGCAAATCGGTACTGTCTTCTGACGTAGCTGCTTTCTTATAGACAATCACTTCATCTGTCAACGGCCTTAAAGGGCTTCCGACGCCTTCTACTCGGTCATTTATACACAATGTAAACAATAACGGCCCTGTCACACGTCCTTGGGGTACTCCGGAAATTACCTTTACATTTTCGAATTTGTTCCATTAAGAGCAACGTGTCTGCAAGGAGGTCTTCAGTCCAGCCGCAAATATGGTATAATAATCTACAAGCCCGAATTTCTTTCACTGAACGGCAGTGTGGGACAGTGTCAACTGTCTGCCTGAAGTCAAGGTACGCGGCATCAACCTTAGCACCGTTGCCTACGGGACCGTGGATTTCATAGAGGAACAGAGCGAGCTGAGTTTCGTAAGATCTCTGTTTGCGGAATCCATGTTGATTTTTATAGAGGAGATCTTCATTCTCCTAAAACGTCATAATTCCTCAACGTAAAACATGTTCCATAGTTCTACAACAGATTTACATCTACGATGTAGATCAATAATTTCATGCATCTGTCCTATGGTCCTTCTTGAAACCGGGAATGAGATGTGCTTTTTTCCAGTAGCTAGGTAAACTTCGTTGCTCTTGCGACCTACGATAAGCTGTTGCTAGAAGGCGAGCAATTTCTTTCGCATAATCTTTGTAGTATCTTATAGGTATGTTATCTGGTGCTGATGCCTTTTAACTGCTAAGCGATTGCAGTTGCTCTTCTGTTCTGCGATCGTCCATCGCTATATCTGCCATATCGACGTTCGTACGATGACTGAAAGGAGGGAATGTGTTACGGTCTCCCACGGTGAAACAGTTTCGGAAAATGGAATTCAGTGTTTCGGGCTTCTAAACTCTAAACAATAGCATCAGAAGTGACCGACTGTGTAAGAAGCGTCACATTGTAGAGTAGCTGGCCATTTCATCTTGCGACGACATTATATGTCAGTTTTCCAGAAACACTTTTTTTTGCTGTAGCCAGTCTGCATTTTACGAGGTGCATTCAAGTTCTAAGGCCTCCGATTTTTTTTCTAATTAACTACTCACCCGAAATCGATGAAACTGGCGTTACTTCTCGACGTAATCGCCCTGCAGACGTACACATTTTTCACAAAGCTGACGCCATGATTCCATGGCAGCGGCGAAGGCTTCTTTAGGGGTCTGTTTTGACCACTGGAAAATCGCTGAGGCAATAGCAGCACGGCTGGTGAATGTGCGGCCACGGAGAGTGTCTTTCATTGTTGGAAAAAGCCGAAAGTCACTAGGAGCCAGGTCAGGTGAGTAGGGAGCATGAGGAATCACTTCAAAGTTGTTATCACGAAGAAACTGTTGCGTAACGTTAGCTCGATGTGCGGGTGCGTTGTCTTGGTGAAACAGCACACGCGCAGCCCTTCCCGGACGTTTTTGTTGCAGTGCAGGAAGGAATTTGTTTTTCAAAACATTTTCGTAGGATGCACATGTTACCGTAGTGCCCTTTGGAACGCAATGGGTAAGGATTACGCCCTCGCTAACCCAGAACACGGACACCATCATTTTTTCAGCACTGACGGTTACCCGAAATTTTTTTGGTGGCGGTGAATCTGTGTGCTTCCATTGAGCTGACTGGCGCTTTGTTTCTGGATTGAAAAATGGCATCCACATCTC
Source organism: Schistocerca americana (assembly GCF_021461395.2). Taxonomy (NCBI): domain Eukaryota; kingdom Metazoa; phylum Arthropoda; class Insecta; order Orthoptera; family Acrididae; genus Schistocerca; species Schistocerca americana. Next base: position 402,092,595 of record NC_060126.1, on the reverse strand, counting down.
ATCCATTGTCACAAACGACGAAAAGAAAGTCCCATTCATGCTGTCGTTGCGCGTCAACATTGCTTGGCAACATGCCACACGGGCAGCCATGTGGTCGTCCATCAGCATTCGTGGCACCCACGTGGATGACACTTTTCGCATTTTCAGGTCGTCATGCAGGATTGTGTGCACAGAACCCACAGAAATGCCAACTCTGGAGGCGATCTGTTCAACAGTCATTCGGCGATCCCCCAAAACAATTCTCTCCACTTTCTCGATGATGTCGTCAGACCAGCTTGTGCGAGCCCGAGGTTGTTTCAGTTTGTTGTCACACGATGTTCTGCCTTCATTAAACTGTCGCACCCACGAACGGACTTTCGACACATTCATAACTCCATCACCACATGTCTCCTTCAACTGTCGATGAATTTCAGTTGATTTCACAGCTCCCAAATTCAGAAAACGAATGATTGCATGCTGTTCAAGTATGGAAAACGTCTCCATTTTAAGTATTTAAAACAGTTCTCATTCTCACCGCTGGCGGTAAAATTCCATCTGCCGTACGGTGCTGCCGTCCCTGGGACGTATTGACAATGAATGCGGCCTCATTTTAAAACAATGCGCATGTTTCTATCTCTTTCCAGTCTGGAGAAAAAAAATCGGAGGCCTTAGAATTTGAATGCACCTCGTATATTCTCCCTATGACGGCCATAATCAGGTATTTTGCTGCCTCAATAGCAAAACTCATCTACTACTTTTAGTGTTTCATTTCCTAATCTCATTCCCTCAGCAACACCTGATTTAATACCACTAGATTCCATTACCCTTGTTTTACGTTTATTGATGTCCATCTTATAACACGGCACGCGGGCCAATTTTCGCAGCGTACGCTTGGCAGATTTACTCGGGAATGCTTATTGCCGAACTTGGATTAATACTCTGAAATGATAAAACTATTAAATCAGTCTAGGTACGGATCTCCAGCCTCCCTTTGATCCCAGAGACATGGTTGAATTTGTCATTGCTCTTGTAAGCACTAATATATGCCCTACAGCAATCCAACCATTTCCAGAAACACTTTCAGATCGGACCTCAACATCGGAAAAACTACCCCGCGGTCACAACACTGCCATCAGCAGCTTTCTAGGAAATAAAATCCTGTCTACATCTACATACGGACATGTAGGAGGGTACCTTCCAAAAGTGCTACTGATTCCCATTCCTGTTTCGTTCGCAAATGGAGCAAGGGAAAAATGATTCCCTATATTCTTCTTTGGATGTCCCTTATCTTGTCTTCGCGGCCCTTACGCGAGATATGCAAGGGATATTTCGTAAATAATGCACACTACTTTTTTACTTTTAATTACACGTTTATTTTATTTTTTTTAGTATCTCTTTATAGTCCTCCGCCGGCCGGAGTGGCCGAGCGGTTCTAGGCGCTTCAGTCTGGAACCTCGCGACCGCTACGGTCGCAGGTTTGAATCCTGCTTCGGGCATGGATGTGTGTGATGTCCTTAGGTTAGTTAGGTTTAAGTATTTCTAAGTCCTAGACGACTGGTGACCTAAGATGTTAAGTCCCATAGTGCTCAGAGCCATTTGAACCATTTGATATAGAACTCCAGTATAGTCTACCTGCTTCTCCATGACTGAATCCGAATGTCTTTGAAGCTCTGTTTTTCCATCCAGGGTAACAGTGGTAGAAAGCTCTTTCAGAGAAATGTAATGATGTCCACGCACAGGTTTTTTTCAACTTCGGGAACAAGTCGAATTCTGGTGAGCTCATGTATAGACTATATGCGGCAGCACTTCCCATCCATATTCGCGCAGTTTTTGGGCTACGACATTGCTGATTGTGGGCGAATTCGTGGAGAATTAATGCCTCAGTCTCGAGCAACTGAGATCGGGTCCAAAGCATATTTTTACACAGGTTTCCATAAAGTTGGCATAGTACACTGCTGTGATACTTTTTCCACTTGGGACTCTATCTGCCACTGCCGTGATAATTCCTTGGTGATCATAAGCAAAAACTATTATTTGCTTGAGCTTTGATTGAGCGCGTCGAAAGTTTTTTGGACGTGGAGAAGCTGGAGCTCTCCATTCATTGGGCTGTGATTTCAGCTTCTGTTCAAAGTATCTGACCCATGTTTCATCAATAGAGACAATTCGACACAAGAATCCTTGACCTTTATGGGCGAATCGTTGTTTGAGGAAGGTTGTAATGCCCTGGCGTTTCTGCTTCTCTTCAGCACTCAAAGATGGTGGGACCAATCTCGCAGAAATTTCTCTCTTCCTCAAATCATTTGTCAGAATATGAAATACTAAATACTGACGCTGGGGGATTTCTCGTGGCTTCACGGAGTTCCCCCCCCCCCCCCCCCCCCCCAAGTTGCACTGCGATCTTCTTCAAGAGCATTTGCCAGAAGTTTCGCACTTTGTTCATATGCTGACGTTTTTGGCCTTCCGGGTCTTGCTTTATCGTCTACGATCGTATGACCTCCACGAAAACGATTAAACCAATGTGAAACGGTACTACAGTCTACTGTAAACTCACCACAAACTTCACTTAACCCGCTGTGGATTCCTGTCGGGATACTGCCACGCAAAGTTTCGACCTCGATGTACGACCTCTGGCCTTCAACAGTCACAGTACCCGAGACCTTTGCAAGGTCCGTTTCTACCTCTCGCCAATTTTATGCTAAGATTACACAGCGAAAAAACAAAAACACGTGCTTCTTCCTCAAGCTCCCAACAATGTCTGATGTATTTGTTATTGCATCAAACAATCCACAGTAATACCAACTTGTGGAATTTTTACGAAATTTTACTCGTATGATGGTAGCAGTTGGACCTGTTAAACTGGACGAAAACTCGCTCGTTGGTACAGTTGTGGATTCTTTACTTTACTCTAGGATGAGGTCGAGTGGATACCGTAACTGAAAATACAGTGATGGAAAAAAGTCGCGACGCCAAGGAGGTGCGCACCATAAACGAAAGTGGGTAGACGTGTTTCTACATCTGAAAGATGACGTCTATTCAGATCTCGCTCCAGTCTCATAATAGTGGCGTTACTAGCGCCATTGTGAGGATGCGAATCAGGTTCGCTTTAAATACACGCTGTAACGGTCGTGAGCGTAATTTTCCTTTGAGATTGGACGTGGTGAGTTGATGTTTCATGCCCAGCCTTTATACGCTCTAGCCTACAGATTTCTCTGCCAAGGCTGCAACGGTTAGGCCAATCGAGTGCCTCCGGAAGAAACTTGTGGACTCTCTTTCCGTCGAATTGAGGCCATAACCCAAGGCTAGAGGTGATGTTGCGCAGTATTAGAGTGATGTCTCCCACGGACGACTAATGTTTTGTTTGGTGTGAATTGTTGATGACATCCTGAACGGGCCTGCTACTGGGTGCAAGCCAGCCGGAGTGGCCGAGCGGTTCTAGGCGCGCGACCAATACGGTCGCAGGTTCGAATCCTGCCTCGGGCATGGATGTGTGTGATGTCCTTAGGTTAGGTTAGGTATAAGTAGTTCTGTTCTAGGGGACTGATGACCTCGGATGTTAAGTCCCATAGTGCTCAGAGCCATTAGAACCATTTTTACCGGGTGCAGGAGGTGCGTGAGGCAAACACCGGCCAATGACGTCCAAAACAGCTACGTGGACAGTGCTGGTGCTGGCGGAGCAAGCTGCACTTTCTTCATGTGCTTCTGATACTACGCGTCTTGTTCAACAGGACACGGCACGACCATCACATTTTAATGACTACTGTGCGTATAGTTGTTGTACTTTCAGATCGCTAAAGTTGGCAGCTGCCGGACGGTACACATGCGACCTGAAGTCGATCGACTTCTGTCTGTCCAGAACTATGGACTAGTTCAGGACATCGCGCACTGCATTGAAATGGAACGTGATGAAGAGCACCCAAAGCAGGCGGCAAGGGGAAGTCGTGCCATCGCCTACCACCTCGCTCTCAGGAAAAGGAAAAAATATAGTGTAGTCAGGCGTTTATCGTTCACGAAATTGATTTTTAAGTCGGTATTACCCATGTTTTTAAGGAATCGAAGCTGGAGGATTCTTATGGGTACTTCAAGCCCCCATTCGTCTTCCACGATATTAATGGAAATGGTCGTACGGCATCAGCGGACGGGAGTTAGTTCAAATGGCTCTGAGCACAATGGGACTCAACTGCTGAGGTCATTAGTCCCCTAGAACGTAGAACTAGTTAAACCTAACTAACCTAAGGACATCACAAACATCCATGCCCGAGGCAGGATTCGAACCTGCGACCGTAGCGGTCTTGCGGTTCCAGACTGCAGCGCCTTTAACCGCACGGCCACTTCGGCCGGCTGGCCGGGGGCTCCCAGGCGGGAAGTTCGGCCGCCAAGTGCAAGTATTACTGAGTGCGACACCACATTGGGCGACTTGCGCGTCGACAATGGGGATGAAATGATGATGAGGACAGCATAACACCCAATCCCTGAGGGGAGAAAATCACGCACCCCAGCTGGGAATCGAGCCCGGGCCCCCGTGCGTGGCATTCCAACGCGCTGACCGTTCAGCTATTGGGGCGGACTCCAAGATATTAAAAATATCTCCATACTCCAGGTCTAGCCCCCCCTCCCCCCTTTCCCTACGAGCTGTCGTAGCGGCACTTTGAACATGGCTGTACCTCGCCACGTGAACAAGTTATTCTCTACCACGACTGGTTCTACGATTCGCTTTGTCGAGTAGTAAATAAAACTTTCACAGAGTAGGCATTGTTACCTTAACGAGCTGCAAGAATGCTGCTTTAAATCGCATCATGATCGTCGTTCTTGATTGTCCACTGCTGAATTAGGTGTGTCGGTCAAACAGCCGTTCTCAGAACTTGGATACTATGATTTTCTATTTCATATTTGCAACAGCCGAAGGATGATATACGCTAACAGATCAAAAGTTTCCGGGCACCGATAAGTGGACACCAGTGAGACATTATGGCGATTTGCAATCTGCTGGGGACACTTTGAGTGAGGCACCTGATGGTCTGTGGAGGAATGGGAGCCAAAACCGGAGCAGATACTGCTGCTACGCAGTGGGGTCTGGGACAAAATCGGTGTTCTAATTCATCCCGAAGGTGTTCCATTAGGTTCACATTGGTGCAGCACTGTCCATTTCCAGAATTTTATTATCCACGAACCATTGTTTCATAGATGTTGATGTATGACAGACTGTATTGTCATGCAGGTACACGCACTCCTCGCACTGTTTCTCCACTGTACACAGCTCACAATGCTGTAAAATGTATTCACATTCTTCCCCGTTTAACGTTTTGTTAAGCGTAATAAGCTAGGGAATCGCCACCAACATACCCTACTGGCCATTAAAACTGCTACACCAAGAAGAAATGCAGATGATAAACGGGTATTCATTGGACAAATATATTATATTAGAACTCACATGTGATTCCATTTTCACGTAATTTTGGTACATAGATCCTGAGAAATCAGTACCCAGAATAACCACCTATGGCCGTAATAACGGCCTTGGGTCGCCTGGGCATTGAGTCAAACAGAGCTTCGATGGCGTGTACAGGTACAGCTGCCCATGCAGCTTCTACACGATACCACAGTTGATCAAGAGTAGTGACTGGCGTATTGTGTCGAGCCAGTTGCTTGGCCACCATTGACCAGACGTTTTCAATTGGTGAGAGATCTGGAGAATGTGCTGGCCAGGGCAGCAGTTGAACATTTTCTGTATCCAGAAAGGCCCGTACAGGACCTGCAACATGCGGTCGTGCATTATCCTGCTGAAATGTAGGGTTTCGCAGGAACGAATGAAGGGTAGAGCCACGTGTCGTAACACATCTGAAATGTAACATCCACTGTTCAAAGTGCCGTCAATGCGAACAAAAGGTGACCGAGACGTGTAACCAATGGCACCCCATACGCCAGTATGGCGATGACGAATACACACTTCCAATGTGCGTTCACCGCGATGTCACCAAACTCGGATGCGACCATCATGATACTGTAAACAGAAACTGGATTCATCCGAAAAAATGACGTTTTCCCATTCGTGTACCCAGGTTCGTCGTTGAGCATACCATCGCAGGCGCTCCTGTCTGTGATGCAGCGTCAATGGTAACCGCAGCCATGGTCTCCGAGCGGATTGTTCATGCTGCTGCAAACGTCGCCGAACTGTTCGTGCAGATGGTTGTTGTCTTGCAAACGTCCCCATCTGTTGACTCAGGGAACGAGACCTGGCTGCACGATCCGTTACAACCATGCGGATAAGATGCCTGTCATCTCGACTGCTAGTGATTCGAGGCCGTTGGGATTCAGTAAGGCGTTCCGTATTACCCTCCTGAACCCACCGATTCCATATTCTGCTAACAGTCATTGGATCTCGACCAACGCGAGCAGCAATGTCGCAATACGATAAACCGCAATAGCGATAGGCTAGAATCCGACCTTTATCAAAGTCGGAAACGTGATGGTAGGCATTTCCCCTCCTTACACAAGGCATCACAACAATGTTTCACCAGGCAACGCCGGTGAGCTGCTGTTTGTGTATGAGAAACCGGTTGGAAACTTTCCTCGTGTCAGCACGTTGTAGGTGTCGCCACCGGTGCCAACCTTGTGTGAATGCTCTGAAAAGCTAATCATTTGCATATCACAGAATCTTCTTCCTGTAGGTTAAATTTCGCGTCTGTAGCACGTCATATACGTGGTGTAGCAATTTTAATGGCCAGTAGTGTACTTCAATGTTGGCACTGTCTATGATGGCTGGTAAAGGTCTCCAAGCATTCGCCAAACGTAAACTGCCACAGAGTATGATGTGATTCATCATTACTACTAGTTTCCAGCCTCCCACTGTCCAGTGGCGTCCCTCTTCACGCGACCTCAAGCGTCACTTCGCACTCACTGCAGAGATGTGTGGCTTGCGAAGAGCTGCTCGACGATCATAACTCCATAAGCACCGTCACTGTGCTAACTGGACTGCTGGTGGTGTTCTGGAACTCGCGACCTCATTCCTTCCGTTGGTTTCACGCAATGCGATGTTTACAACCGTCCTCTGCGAGGCTTGGCGATTCTTGTCCATCAGTACACGTGGTCAGTCAGGCCTTGGTGTAGCTGTAGTTTATAACTCTACCACTACTATTGTAATGTGGTATTCTTTTACCTGTTGTTGTGGTCTTCAGTCGACAGACTGGTTTGATGCAGCTCTCCATGCTACTCTACCCTGTGCAAGCTTCTTCGTCTCCCAGTACCTACTGCACCTACATCCTTCTGAATCTGCTAAGTGTATTCATCTCTTGGTCTCCCTCTACGATTTTTACCCTCCAAGCTGCCGTACAGTACTGAATTGGTGATCCCTTGATGCCTCAGAACATGTCCTACCAACCGATCCCTTCTTCTAGTCAAGTTGTGCCACATATTTCTCTTCTCCCCGATTCTATTCAATACCTCCTCATTAGTTATGTGATCTACCCATCTAATCTTCAGCTTTCTTCTGTTGCCTGTTAATGTGCCTTTTATAGTGTTGTCCCTTTTAGTTGCGTTTTAACCTTGTGCCTCGTAGTGCATTCATAACTGAGTCTGGGCACTAATGACCACTGTAGTTGTGCGCCCTAAAACCACAAAAAAAAAAAGCATTCTTCTGTTGCACCACATTTCGAAAGCTTCTATTCTCTTCTTTTCTGAACTATTTATCGTCCACGTTTCCCTTCCGTACATGGCTGCACTCCATACAAATACTTTCAGAAACGACTACCGACACTTAAATCTATACTATATGTTAACAAATTTCTCTTCTTCAGAAACGCTTTCCTTGCCATTGCCAGTCTACATTTTATATCCTCTCTACTTCCACAATCATCAGTTACTTTGCTCCCCAAATAACAAAACTCCTTTAGTACTGTAAGTGTCTCATTTCCTAATCTAATTCCCGCAGCATCACCCGCTTTAATTCGGTTTCATTCCATTATCTTCGTTTTGCTTTTGTTGATGTTCCTCTTATATCCTCCTTTCAAGACACTATCCATTCCGTTCAACTGCTCTTCCAGGTCCTTTGCTGTCTCTGACATATTTACAATGTGATCAGCGAATCTCAAAGTTTTTATTTCTTCTCCGTGGATTTTAATTCCTACTCCGAATTTTTATTTTGTTTCCTTTACTGCTTGGTGAATATACAAATTGAATAACATCGGGGATGAGCTACAACCCTGTCTCACTCCCTTCCTAACTACAGCTTCCCTTTCATGCCCCCCGACTCTTATAACTGCCATCTGGTTTCTGTACAAATTGTAAATAGCCTTTCGCTCTCTGTATTTTACCCCTGCCACCTTCAGAATTTGAAAGAGAGTATTCCAATCAACATTGTCAAAAGCTTTCTCTAAGTCTACAAATGCTAGAAACGTAGGTTTGCCTTTCCTTAGTATATCTTCTAAGATAAATCGTGGGGCCAGTATTGCCTCACATGTTCCAACATTTCTACGGAATCCAAACTGATCCAAACAAAATTTTGCCTACTTTCTTGCTACTGTTTAAGATGCTTCTTCAAATAAATATTACTCCACGTAAACAATGTTGGTGCAGACACTGGAATTATTTGACTACTACACCCTAATACATTACGTTTTTAGAAGACAAAAAGCCCAGAAGATAACTTCAATGAAGTTAAAAAAAATTGCCCATGGGGGACCTTGATATAAGCATTTTCCATAACCAACAAACTTAAATACTAAAATACTTAGATACTAAAGCACACACTTTTTTATACTGAACATTTCACTTCAAGAAAACCTCTTTCTTATTCGAATTTACTTTCAAAAGCTCTGTTGAATGACTCTGTGTAGTCATTTAACAGATTCTAGTAGCTTCGCTTCACTATGATTCACTTTTACGTAAGCAAACGTTTACTATAACACTTTGCAATAGTTAAAAAAAATTTAAAACAAGAATAGTTTGATTTTATTTCTCTGTAATGTACTAAAGCATAGGCGATTTATTACTCTAACTAAAATTTTCATTACGCCTTTCAGTGAAACAACTAAGACAACTTTTCCTTAACTATTGCTCAAGATGAAAATATTTATGAACTCTTTAACTTTGTGATGTAAAATTACATTTAAATTCGCTCTATTCAGTTTTCACTCTTCCACTACTGAGACGTAATTTCATTACTACAGGATTCAGTCCCTCCCACAGTCCGCCACTTCCTGCTGGAATGCCCTTTTTTTTAACAATTTACGTTCCAGCTTGGGTTTGCCGTCTGATTTATCAGCCGTTTTAGCGAATGATGCGTGGGCTGTCGACCGCATTTTGATTTTCATCCGCCGAAGCAATATGGCGAAGGCCATTTAGTTTTTAGTTTGGACCTCCGTTTCTGTATGGTGTTTTTTTAGACCGTTTTCCACGTGCCTGTTGTATTACTGGACGCATGTACCAGCGAAATATTACTTAATGTAAAATGAAGCTGGAGGCTTAAGATACATGCTTGAAAATGACGAAAGATTGAAACTGCCCAAATGCGCAGATAATAATAAGAACACAGTATACCTGGACCACGTTTTCATTCTCAAAACTCGTTGAGGCAGTGGACCCCCACAAAAATAAAATTTTAAGACGCTGTCATTACTTGGCGCAGTGTTATTGTGTTGTCGTATGTGAGTGGATGATTAATTGTTTAATAGCAGTAATTGTACTCTTATTTAAATGGATTATGCAGTATAAGACACGACCACAGAATGTTTTCTCTAGGTTTTAATGCCATTTTTCTTCTACTTGTTGCATTGTATTACAACAGTTTTAGATTCCAGAATGACGTTTTCACTCTGCGGCGGAGTGTGCGCTGATATGAAACTTCCTGGGAGATTAAAACTATGTGTCGGAACGAGACTCGAATTCGTGACCTTTGCCTTTCGAGGGCAATTTCTCTCCCAACTGAGCTAGGTTGTGTGAAGTTTGGAATGTACGAGACGAGGTACTGGCAGCAATAAAGCTATGATGACGGGTAGTGAGTCGTGCTTGGGTAGCTCAAGTGGGACACCGGCAACGGTAACTCAGCGTGTTTGGTCAGAGGACTAGACATACATACATACATACATACATTAATCCTTATTCCATGGATCATGAATATGATATTTCATAATGATTTGGAAAGTGTCACTTTAACATAAGTTTTCTTTACACAATTTTTTTTACAGTTACTACTTCAGATCTAAGAATTCATCTATTCGTTTAATTTGCTTTTAAATGTTGGTTGGCTATCTGTCAGGATTTTAATTCTATTTGGAAAATCACCAAAGATTTTTGCGACAGCATAATTCACCCCGTTCTGTGCCAAAGTGGGATTTAATCCAGAATAGTGAAGACCATCCTTTCTTCTAGTGTTGTAGCTATGCACTTCGCTGTTATTTTTGAATTGAAATGGGTTATTAATGACAAATTGCATAAGTGAATATATGTATTGCGAAAACACTGTGAATATCCCGAGTTCCTTAAATAAATGTCTGCAAGGTGATCTTGGGTGGGCTCCAGCTATTATTCTGATTACACGCTTTTGTGCAATGAATACTTTCTCTCTTAATGATGAATTGTCCCAAAATATGATGCCATATGAAAGCAGTGAATGAAAATAGGCATAGTAGTCTAATTTACTGATATGTTTATCACTAAAATTTCCAATAACCCTACTAGCATAAGTAGCTGACCCTAACCATTTCCGAAGATCATCGATGTGTTCCTTCCAATTCAATTTCTCATCAATGGACACACCCAGAAATTTTGAGTATTCTGCCTTAGTAACAGACTTCTGTTCATAGTCTATATTTATCAATGGTGTTATGCCACTTGCTGTACAGAATTATATAAACTGTGTTTTCTCAAAATTTAGTGAGAGTCCATTTGAGAGAAACACTTAACAATTTTCTGAAAGACATTATTTACAATTTCCTCAGCTGATTCTTGCTTGATGGGTGTGATTACTACACTTGTATGATCAACAAAAAGAACTAGCTTTGCATCTTCATGAATGTAGAGTGGAAAGTCGTTAATATGTATTGAGAACAATAAAGGACTCAAGACTGAACCCAAGCTACCCTCTAATAAAAAAACCGAGTGAACGGATCAACGAAGAACCTGAACGGGTGTTATCGGACGTCCGCTCCGAACGAATTCAACGAACAATATAGAACAAATGGGATTTAAAAAAATTGGGAGAGCACTTGTCCGCGAAAGGAAAAAGTCCCGAGTTCGAGTCTCGGTCCGGCACACACTTTTAATCTCCCAGAAGTTTCAATTTGAGCTACATTTCATATTTTTTGCTGCAGATATGCACCACATTTTAAGGCGACCGTCTCTGTAATGTGCATTCATGAACCCATGTTACCTGAGTATCGAAATTTATACCAAAGCAGGTGATCGGTACGAATCGGCACGGTCACGGCTGGAAGCAAATAAGGAAACATTGTCCGTCTCACATCCTCTCACCATCGAGTAGCCGCGCTACTTACGCCTCTGCCCCTGCAGTAGGCGGCCAACTTTAAGCAGCTCATGGGCGAATTCACAAACGTCAATTAAACTCAAGCTCATCTTAAAATATCACTGTCACCCTTATTGTTTGTTACTTACGAGGGAACCTCCCCAAAGCACCTGCGTCAGATTTAGTGGTAAAACGACAGATTTAGTGTTGAAAACTGAACGTAGATCAAGCATGAAAACAGGAAGAAGGTGTACTGAACTGTGAAAAAAGAAGCAAAATAGGAGTAGTGAACGCTCCAAGCTCAAAATATGCAACAATGAGCCGGCTCCCAGTACCACGTAGTCGTGGTTCTGTGGTCATGTTGGTGAACTGCGAAGTGAGACATACGTGTTCAAACGTAGCTGGGGCCGATTTATTTTTCCACAAAATTATGAGCTTTCCGTTCGGTCATTGTATCTGTTTTCCTTCTGTAGTCTTGGCAGTTGTCATACTGTATACAGGTTATCGAATATCCTGTGGTAAGAATACACTTTTGCTAACTTTTGTTATGTCTTGAGCACACTTTTATTTCTCCAACAACCTTACGCGTTTTTGGAAGCCAAGTGCACTAAACGTCTTGGCGGCTCCGGGTACGTGGTACACACTGCAGTTCGTTTCTGCTTAGAACCACAATTTTCATCGTCAATTTTAAGCGGTTTAGTCCACTTGGCTTCCAAAATTTTCCCTTGGTAGCAGTTTGCACCTGTCTCGTGATTGAAAATGTTGACGTGATACTATGTATCTAATGAACAATTTTATATGAATGACATAACACTGGTAAGCTAGGGAGCCATAGTCTCGTCGTTGTAATATGCCTCTTATCAACGGTGAAATGTGTCATATTTTCATATCTTCTGATACCACTTTTGTGATTGTATTTTGTAGCCTTTGAAAATGGCGTAAAGTCGAAACTCGTAAGGTTGTTGCAAACATAAAAATGTGATCAAGGCGTAAGAAAAGTTGTCAAAAGTGCACCGAAAGGGCCGCGTCGTCCCACAGTATTTTCATGCAACGTGCCGTTGTAAAAATATATTATCGTTGCATGTAAATGTGATGAATAGCGAGAGCAGGAGAGATCCCACATATACCTCTCACAGAAATCAAATCAACAAATAAACGAGTGTGAACTATGTTACAACAAAGAAATTCAAGAGTCAAAACTTCCAAAACAGAACGCAAGAGTCATAACATGTGGTAGCTGAGTAGAAAAAATATGGTACGTTCGTGTGGAGGCCGCTTCCCTACGCCTTCTGTCGCAAACGGACGCTACACCACGACTCCTACACAAATTTGAATGCGGCGAATAGACACGTCAATGACAGGACTGACAGTTCATAATTTTGTGATAGAAAAAAAACAAACATTGGGCATGAGGGAGATTTCAACATGGGTGCCCCCCCTTGTACTCCAACAGCATGACCACACAACCACGAGGTCGCTGCTATTCAAACATTCTCTGTGCTACATATCTTGAGTTTGGGTACGTCACTGTTTCTATTTTGTTTCTTTTTTCACAGTTCAGCATACCTTCTTAGTGTTCTCGTGTTTGATCTGTGTTCAGTTTTTGACACGCTGTCCACTAGGCCATCTTACCACTAAACCTGAGAGCGGTGCGATGGGGTGTTCCCATTGCAAGCAGGGAAACTGCCCTCTTGAGAAGTTTCTAACGTCATTCGACCTTTTTTGGATTCGGCTGTTAGTTGCTAGATACGTATTATTGTAAAATAGTGTGAGAACCGCAAGCCACACAAATACTTAACTCGGGCCACATGCAGCCCACCGGCCGCAGTTTGACGACCACTGCTGTAGAATGTTTGATTTTGTTGAAGGAGCGTCTACTTCGTATCTCCTTCATCGCTATCAAAGTGAAGTCGTCGAAGGTGTTGTTTTAGAAATACACTCCTGGAAATGGAAAAAAAACACATTGACACCGGTGTGTCAGACCCACCATACTTGCTCCGGACACTGCGAGAGGGCTGTACAAGCAATGATCACACGCACGGCACAGCGGACACACCAGGAACCGCGGTGTTGGCCGTCGAATGGCGCTAGCTGCGCAGCATTTGTGAACCGCCGCCGTCAGTGTCAGCCAGTTTGCCGTGGCATACGGAGCTCCATCGCAGTCTTTAACACTGGTAGCATGCCGCGACAGCGTGGACGTGAACCGTATGTGCAGTTGACGGACTTTGAGCGAGGGCGTATAGTGGCTATGCGGGAGGCCGGGTGGACGTACCGCCGAATTGCTCAACACGTGGGGCGTGAGGTCTCCACAGTACATCGATGTTGTCGCCAGTGGTCGGCGGAAGGTGCACGTGCCCGTCGACCTGGGACCGGACCGCAGCGACGCACGGATGCACGCCAAGACCGTAGGATCCTACGCAGTGCCGTAGGGGACCGCACCGCCACTTCCCAGCAAATTATGGACACTGTTGCTCCTGGGGTATCGGCGAGGACCATTCGCAACCGTCTCCATGAAGCTGGGCTGCGGTCCCGCACACCGTTAGGCCGTCTTCCGCTCACGCCCCAACATCGTGCAGCCCGCCTCCAGTGGTGTTGCGACAGGCATGAATGGAGGGACGAATGGAGACGTGTCGTCTTCAGCGATGAGAGTCGCTTCTGCCTTGGTGCCAATGATGGTCGTATGCGTGTTTGGCGCCGTGCAGGTGAGCGCCACAATCAGGACTGCATACGACCGAGGCACACAGGGCCAACACCCGGCATCATGGTGTGGGGAGCGATCTCCTACACTGGCCGTACACCACTGGTGATCGTCGAGGGGACACTGAATAGTGCACGGTACATCCAAACCGTCATCGAACCCATCGTTCTACCATTCCTAGACCGGCAAGGGAACTTGCTGTTCCAACAGGACAATGCACGTCCGCATGTATCCCGTGCCACCGAACGTGCTCTAGAAGGTGTAAGTCAACTACCCTGGCCAGCAAGATCTCCGGATCTGTCCCCCATTGAGCATGTTTGGGACTGGATGAAGCGTCGTCTCACGCGGTCTGCACGTCCAGCACGAACGCTGGTCCAACTGAGGCGCCAGGTGGAAATGGCATGGCAAGCCGTTCCACAGGACTACATCCAGCATCTCTACGATCGTCTCCATGGGAGAATAGCAGCCTGCATTGCTGCGAAAGGTGGATATACACTGTACTAGTGCCGACATTGTGCATGCTCTGTTGCCTGTGTCTACGTGCCTGTGGTTCTGTCAGTGTGATCATGTGATGTATCTGACCCCAGGAATATGTCAATAAAGTTTCCCCTTCCTGGGACAATGAATTCACGGTGTTCTTATTTCAATTTCCAGGAGTGTATATGAAAGTCCGATGGGGCCAAGTCGGAACTGTTTCGAGTTGATCGGTGGCAGTGTCTACATCTACATCTACATTTATACTCCGCAAGCCTCCCAACGGTGTGTGGCGGAGGGCACTTTACGTGCCACTGCAACACGTCCCTTTCCCGTTCCAGTCGCGTATGGTTCGCGGGAAGAGCGACTGCCGGAAAGCCTCCGTGCGCGCTCGAATCTCTCTAATTTTACATTCGTGATCTCCTCGGGAGGTATAATTAGTGGAAAGCAATATATTCGATACCTCATCCAGAAACGCATCCTCTCGAAACCTGGACAGCAAGCTACACCGCGATGCAGAGCGCCTCTCTTGCACAGTCTGCCACTTTAGTTTGCTAAACATTTCCGTAACGCTATCACGCTTACCAAATAACTCTGTGACGAAACGCGCCGCTCTTATTTGGATTTTCTCAATCTCCTCTGTCAACCCGACCTGGTACGGATCCCACACTGATGAGCAATACTCAAGTATAGGTCGAACGAGTGTTTTGTAAGCCACCTCCTTCGTTAATGGACTACATTTTCTAAGGACTCTCCCAGTGAATCTCACCCTGGCACCCGCCAAGTGTCAGTTTGTGGCAGATGTTGCAGCGCTTTTGCGCAGCCTGGCATTGTCATGCTGAAGGACACGATGCTCCATGTACGGACGTACTCTTCTCCGGTTAGAAATTCTATTAGAGCACTCTGTTTCTCACAAACCTACATAGTTACGTTGCACACCGCCATGCTACATTTTACAGTTCAGAGCCCTCTAGTGGCAGAGAGTTGCAACCAGCGTTAGCGCAGCGGTAAAGTCGACGATGTAATATGCATGACATAACAACTTAAGCGATGTTGAAAACAGAATAAAAAATTCAGCAGTCTTACTTTTCAGCACGCCCTCGTAGATGTGAAGAATGCTGAACTGCTCGAAACTATAGCACAAAAAACGACAATTTTCAAGCTATCATTTGTATTCAGGTGAATTACGTGAAGAGGTTTTCGATGTGATGAGGACGCGCGATGGGAGTTAATAGACCTTGAACGTGGAATGGAACATTCCATGTCGGAAATCATTAGTAAATTCAGTATTCCGAGATTCACAGTGTCCAAAGTGTGCCGAAAATACCAAATTTCAGGCATCATCTCTAATCACGGAAAACACAGTGGCCAACGTTCTTCAGTTAATGACCGACAACAGTATTGTTTGAACAGAGTTGTCAGCGCTTACAGACAAGGAGTCCGCCCCGATAGTTGAGTGGTCAGCGTGGCGGATTGCCGTCCTACGGGCCCGGGTTCGATTCCCGGCTGGGTCGGAGATTTTCTCCGCCCAGGGACTGGCTGTTGTGTTGTCTTTCATCCTCATTCAGCGCGCAGGTCGACCAATGTGGCGTCGAATGTAGTTAAGTCCTGCACCAAGGAGGCCGGACCTGCTCCGCAAGGGGCCTTCCGGCCAATGACGCCAAACGCTCATTTCCATTTCCACAGCCGGCCGGTGTGGCCGAGCGGTTCTAGGCGCTTGAGGCTGGAACCGCGCGACCGCTACGGTCGCAAGTTCGAATCCTGCCTCGGGCATGGATGTGTGTGATGTCCTTAGGTTAGTTAGGTTTAAGTAGTTCTAAGTTCTAGGGGACTGATGACCTCAGATGTTAAGTCCCATAGTATTCAGAGCCATTTGAACCATTTACACAGAGAAGCAAAACTGCTTGAAATAACCGCAGAAATCAATTTGGGATGTACGATGAACGTATCCGTTAAGACAATGAGGTGAAATTTGGCATTAATGGGCTACTACAGCAGATGACCGAAGCAAGTGCGTTTACTGACAGTGCATCATCTCCAGCGCCTTTCCTGGACTCATGACCATATCGATTGAACCCTAGACGACTGGAAAACCATGGCCTGGTCAGATGAATCTCGTTTCCAGTTGGTAGGAGCTGATGGTGGGGTTTGAGTGTGGCGCAGACCCCGTGAAGCTATGGACCCAAAGCTGTCAACAAGGCACTGTCACAGCTTGTGGAGGCTCCATGATGGTGTGGGATGTGTTTACATGGAATAAACTGGATCGTCTGGTCCAACTGAACTGATAACTGACTGCAAACGGTTACGTTCGGCTGCTTGGAGACCATTTGCTGCCACTCATGGACCGATGACAATGTCCCATGTTACCGGACCACAATTGTTCGCAGTTGGTTTGAAGGACACACTGAACAATTCGAGCAAATAATTTGGCTATCGAGATCGCCGACGTGAATGTCGCCGAACATGGCTACAGAGCAGCATGGCTCAGGATTTCCGCAGGGTAGTGCCAACGACTTGTTGAGGCCATGTCACGTTGAGTTGCTGCCCTTTCTCCAGTCAAAAGAAGTTCCGATATTAGGAGGATAAAAAAAAAGATTGAAATGGCTCTAAGCACTATGGGACTTAACATCTGAGGTCATCAGTCTCCTAGAATTAGAGCTACGTAAACCTAACTAACCTAAGGACATCCACACACATCCATGCCCGAGGCAGGATTCGAACCTGCGACCGGTGCAGCCGCGTGGTTCCGGACTGAAGCGCCTAGAACCGTTAGGCCACAGTGGCAGGCTGGGAGGTATCCCATGGCTTTAGTCGCCTCAGTGTATATTACGCATGAAGGTAGGACCTTGATGTTTTAGAGATTTTTGTTTTTGCCGCTCAAGTACGCGAGTCGTAGAGACTGGGCAGGGGGTACCGTAAGCCTTATTCGGCAACATTGCCTCCTGGTTGCGTGTACTGTCAGTATCATTTGGCTCACAGACTATAGCTAAGACTATAACATGTCCGAAAGAACAGATGCCATTGGTGACCATGCAGCTCTCTGGAATGAAATTACAATGAAATCAATACCATTAGCTGCTGATGGGCGTTGATATATATCAATGAGGACAGTTGAAAATGTGTACCCCGACCGGGACTCGAAACCGGGATCTCCTGCTTACATGGCAGACGCTCTATCCATCTGAGCCACCGAGGGCACAGAGGATAGTGCGACTACAGGGATTTATCGCCTGCACGCTCCCCGTTGTGGCGCGCGCCCCCGGCCTCCAACCGCGTGTTGATGTAGTCGACGCCGTAGAGCTGCTGCTGCCACAGCTCTCGCGGCAGAGTAGAGAAACGATGCGATATAACGTCAGTCCTCGTAGATTAACGGAAGAAAGAACCTGAAAACTTTTTAACAGGCGTTCCTCGCGTAGTCGTTGTATCTCAATTACAAGTCCGTAGCGTTTCCACTTAGGCGAACTCGTATAATTGATGCTTTTTATTATTAATATTGTATTGTTAATTTCCCGGATTTTTAGTAGTTATTAATTCTTCTCTCGTTAGCATTGCACACACCACTGATTACAAGGAAATATTTTAGTTAACAGTTTTTTCTTACGCTGTTGTCTCGTTCCAATGGAATTATTGCGCTTGTATGCAGCGAGATCCAGAGATACTCTTTGATTCAGTCTTTGTAAGATTGCGTCGTAATACGAAAATATTTTAAAGTTCACTTCTCAACTAATGACGTTAATATTTGCACTTCAATGAAATAGTCTTCCATGAGTAGTCGTTGATTTAATCATTTATCAAACTATTTAATAATGTAGTCCACACCGGGCATTTAACTGGTAACGAACAGTTCATTGTTATTTTGTCACTAAATACTTGTAACTCCCGCACCACACGCACACGGAATAGTTTAGTTAAGTCAGTCCGATTGAGTTATAGTTTCTTGGCAATTACGACAACTCAACGCTTTAGCGTAATTGCTTTATCTTCATGATGTCGTGTACTTGGGTCCTACTCAAGACTAATTGCGTGTATTCTTTCATAGAATGTTCACTTCGCCTTAAGGTCCAACTAATTTAAAGTCAAGTCCAATGTTCACTAATCCCGTTATTAGATTTCAATTAACCCGTAGCGCACGGTTAAATGAGTCTATCTGTTCCTGTCGCAGTTCATAACATCAGTTTCTTAAGCCGTGAATCCCGTCACGCAACAAACACTTCTAAACTCGAAAAGGATCTCGTCACGATTCGCGATCTCAATAGTTCAGATCAGAACTGCTCTCGTACATCTGCACTGGATGAGTTCTAGCAACCGACTTCTTCTGTGGAAGAGCATTGTAGGCGCATTGAATTTCATCGTTGCGCTTACAACTCTCTTCCACATAAAAGTTATCTCTGATGACATTACTTTGGACTTAATTTTGAGATATTAATTTCACATTTGTCACATGGATATGTGTCCATTACTGAAATACGATGTTTCTTTTTTCTCGTCCGTAGCTCGTGGTCGTGTGGTAGCGTTCTCGCTTCCCACGCAAGGGTTCCCAGGTTCGATTCCCGGCGGGGTCAGGGATTTTCTCTGCCTCGTGATGACTGGGTGTTGTGTGATGTCCTTAGGTTAGTCAGGTTTAAGTAGTTCCAAGTTGTAGGGGCTGATGATCATAGATGTTAAGTCCCATAGTGCTCAGAGCCATTTGAACCATTTTCTTCTTTCTCTTTCGCTGACAAATATGCTCAGTGGTGTACAATGCAGTTGTTGACAAAACTCTTTCATGTTAGCTCATCGGCAAAGATGTCGTAACTGCCAAGATAACTTGCCCTATTTCATGTTCTTTCTTAATTGACTTTAAGGTGGTCGTTGGGGCGTTACACCGTGAGAAGAGTTCAGGGAATTCGTGTGCACCCGCACTGAAGAAGGTCGTCAGCCGGTTAGCCTTAAACGATATGAAGATGGCATCTGTTCTTTCGGACATGTCCCTGCAGTCGCACTATCCTCTGTGCCCTCGGTGGCTCAGATGGATTGCCGGCACGGTAGCTCAGCGTGTTCGGTCAGAGGGCTAGCTGCCCTCTGTAATTTAAAAAAAAAACTGAGTTAATGGATCAACAACGAACTAAAACGGGTGTCTTTCGACGTCCGTCCAGAGCAGATACAACGAACAAAATGAGAAAAAGCCGGCACGGTAGCTCAGCGTGTTCGGTCAGAGAGCTGGTTCGCCTCTGTAATAAAAAAAACTGAGTTAATGGATCTACAACGAACTTAAACGGATGTCAAGTGACGTCCGCAACGATCAAACACAACGATCAACAACGAACAAAATGCAAAAAAAAAGAAACGAAAAAAGGCGTGTTCGGTCACAGGGTTATCTGATCTCCGTAATAAAAAAACTGAGTGAATGGATCAATAATGAACTTCAAAGGGCGTCAGGGGACGTGCGCCACGAACAATTGCAACGAACTATAACGAAAAAATGAGAATAAAAAAAAGATGGATAGAGCGTCTGCCATGTAAGCATGAGTCCCGGGTTCGAGTCCTGGTCGAGGCACACATTTTCAACTGTCCCCGATAATACATATCAACGCCCATCAGCAGCTAATGGTATTGATTTCATTGTAATTTCATTATAACTTTTTCTTTCTTTCTTTCTACTTTTTTTTAAGAAAAAAGGGTGACTAAATTCAAGGTGAGCGTCGTGCAGTGCCTCAGCAGCCACTGTGACGACCACAGGACGTGCTCTTTACTGCCTGCTACGGGTTCACAACTCTACGAGATACGGTGGCAGGCCATACGGGCTGCGGAGCAGGGGGCGACGACCCCAGGCGTGGCTGTTTACAAACACGGCCGCGCTTTCACTGCCGGAAGCGGCGCCGGCTGCCACACAGGGTCGACGCTCGCCGACTCGGCCGTGCCGCTCTGCCGGAGTCGACCGATCGATGCGGGCGCACTGCGGCGCCCCCCCTGGCCTCCGCTGCCGGTGTTACCGCCGGCGTCTGCAGGGAACGGCGGGAAGCGTGCGGCGACGGGAGGCAGTAGCCAACTGGCACCGTGCTCTTGTTGTGGCCTCCAGTCCGAAGTTTCTTTTCTCTTTTTAAATTTTTATCCTATGTGATTAGATTAGATTAGTTTTTCGTTCCATAGATCCGTGCTGAGGAGATCCTCGTGGATGTGGAACATGTCAATTTTTTTAAAGCTGAAATAACAAGACTAATAGTATGAATATATACAATACATCATTTGTTTCTATTAAAAAATTCGTCAATGGAGTAGAAGGAGTTGGCCACTAGTAAGTTTTTCAGGCTCCTTTTAAACTGATCTTTATTTGTAACTAAATTTTTTATGTTTGCTGGCAAATTATTGAAGATGAGTGTTCCTGAGTAGTGGACCCCTTTTTGAACTAAAGCAAGTGCTTTTAAGTCCTTGTGCAGATCATTTTTGTTCCTGGTATTTTATGTATGAACTGAGCTGTATGTTGGAAAAAGAGATATATTATTTAGGACAAATTTCATTAAGGAGTAAATATACTGAGAGGCAGTAGTTAGTATACCCGGTTCTTTGAAGAGGTTTCTACAGGACGTCCGTGAATTTACTCCACAAATAATACGTATTACACGCTTTTGGACTCTGAAAACTTTTGTTTGACTTGAAGAGTTACCCCAAAATATTATACCATATGACATTATGGAATGAAAGTAGGCAAAGTATGCAAGCTTTTTCATTTTTATGTCGCCTATGTCTGCTAACACTCGAATTGCAAATACTGATATGTTAAGGCGTTTCTGCTGTCCTGTGGTGTGCTCCTCCCAACTGAATTTATTATAAAGTTGTAATGCCCAAGTAGTGGTATGGTTCAAATGGTTCAAATGGTTCAAATGGCTCTGAGCACCATGGGACTTAACTGCTAAGGTCATCAGTCCCCTAGAACTTAGAACTGCTTAAACCTAACTAACCTAAGGACATCACACACATCCATGCCCGAGGCAGCATTCGAACCTGCGACCGTAGCGGTCGCGAACTTCCAGACTGTAGCGGCTAGAACCGCTCGGCCACTCCGGCCGGCATTTAAGACTGTCAACCTCTTCTATCTGCTCTTCTTCATACATTATGCATATGCTGGATGGAAACCTCTTACAGGTTCTGAATTGCATATAGTGAGTCTTTTCGAAATTTAATGTCAGTGAGTTGGTTTTAAACCATTTATTAATAACCATGAAAATATCATTAGCAGATCTTTCTAGAACTACACTCGACATACTATTTATTGCTATACTTGTGTCATCTGCAAACAAAACGAACTCTGCTTCTGGCACTGTAACTGATGAGAGATCATTAATGTACATAAGAAAAAGCAATGGCCCTAAGATGGATCGTTGTGCGACACCACATGTAATATCTTCCCATTCGACCTATACATCACTTGCAACCTACGTTCACAATTACTTGCTGGATGTATTCCAATCTCTGTCTTCCTCTACGGTTTTTACCCTAAGCAGCTCTCTCGAGTGACATGAGCTTATTCCAAAAATGGTTCAAATGGCTCTGAGCACTATGGGACTTAACTTCTAAGGTCATCAATCCCCTAGAACTTAGAACTACTTAAACCTAACTAACCTAAGGACATCACACACATCCATGCCCGAGGCAGGATTCGAATCTGCGACCGTAGCGGTCGCGCGGTTACAGACTGTAGCGCCTTTAACCGCTTGGCCAACACGGCCGGCCCGCTTATTCCCTGATGTCTTAAAATATATCGTACCATTCCGCGCTTTCTCCTCGTCAACGTGTTCCATATACACTCCTGGAAATTGAAATAAGAACACCGTGAATTCATTGTCTCAGGAAGGGGAAACTTTATTGACACATTCCTGGGGTCAGATACATCACATGATCACACTGACAGAACCACAGGCACATAGACACAGGCAACAGAGCATGCACAATGTCGGCACTAGTACAGTGTATATCCACCTTTCGCAGCAATGCAGGCTGCTATTCTCCCATGGAGACGATCGTAGAGATGCTGGATGTAGTCCTGTGGAACGGCTTGCCATGCCATTTCCACCTGGCGCCTCAGTTGGACCAGCGTTCGTGCTGGACGTGCAGACCGCGTGAGACGACGCTTCATCCAGTCCCAAACATGCTCAATGGGGGACAGATCCGGAGATCTTGCTGGCCAGGGTAGTTGACTTACACCTTCTAGAGCACGTTGGGTGGCACGGGATACATGCGGACGTGCATTGTCCTGTTGGAACAGCAAGTTCCCTTGCCGGTCTAGGAATGGTAGAACGATGGGTTCGATGACGGTTTGGATGTACCGTGCACTATTCAGTGTCCCCTCGACGATCACCAGTGGTGTACGGCCAGTGTAGGAGATCGCTCCCCACACCATGATGCCGGGTGTTGGCCCTGTGTGCCTCGCTCGTATGCAGTCCTGATTGTGGCGCTCACCTGCACGGCGCCAAACACGCATACGACCATCATTGGCACCAAGGCAGAAGCGACTCTCATCGCTGAAGACGACACGTCTCCATTCGTCCCTCCATTCACGCCTGTCGCGACACCACTGGAGGCGGGCTGCACGATGTTGGGGCGTGAGCGGAAGACGGCCTAACGGTGCGCGGGACCGTAGCCCAGCTTCATGGAGACGGTTGCGAATGGTCCTCGCCGATACCCCAGGAGCAACAGTGTCCCTAATTTGCTGGGAAGTGGCGGTGCGGTCCCCTACGGCACTGCGTAGGATCCTACGGTCTTGGCGTGCATCCGTGCGTCGCTGCGGTCCGGTCCCAGGTCGACGGGCACGTGCACCTTCCGCCGACCACTGGCGACAACATCGATGTACTGTGGAGACCTCACGCCCCAAGTGTTGAGCAATTCGGCGGTACGTCCACCCGGCCTCCCGCATGCCCACTATACGCCCTCGCTCAAAGTCCGTCAACTGCACATACGGTTCACGTCCACGCTGTCGTGGCATGCTACCAGTGTTAAAGACTGCGATGGAGCTCCGTATGCCACGGCAAACTGGCTGACACTGACGGCGGCGGTGCACAAATGCTGCGCAGCTAGCGCCATTCGACGGCCAACACCGCGGTTCCTGGTGTGTCCGCTGTGCCGTGCGTGTGATCATTGCTTGTACAGCCCTCTCGCAGTGTCCGGAGCAAGTATGGTGGGTCTGACACACCGGTTTCAATGTGTTATTTTTTCCATTTCCAGGAGTGTATTTCTTTCCTCGCCAGTTCTCCAGAGAACCAAAAAATGCTTCAAATGGCTCTAAGCACTATGGGACTTAACATCTGACGTCATCAGTCCCCTAGACTTAGAACTTCTTAAACCTAACTAACCTAAGGACATCACACACAGCCATGCCCAAGCCAGGATTCGAACCTGCGACCGTAGCGGTCACGCGGTTCCAGACTGAAGCTCCTAGGACCGCTCGGCCACAGCGGCCGGCTTCCGAGAACCTCCTCATGTGCTACCTAAGGAGTCTAATGGAAAAAGTGTCATATGATTTCACCATTGCAAAAAGGTTCCAGTCTAGTAGCCCATTCGGACCACAGGGTGCGAACTGCCAAGGGAGAGGTGATCTCGTGAAAAAGATTGACTAACCAATGAAAGCTTAACCTTTTATGAGTAGGGATCTGGAATGTAAGAAGTTTGTACATGGTAGGGAAATTAGAAAACCTGAGAAGGGAAATGCTAAGGCTCAATCTGGATACAGCTGGGGTCAGTGAAGTGAAATGGAAAGAAGACAAGCATTTCTGGTGAGATGAATATACGATAATATCGACAGTGGTAGAAAATGATATAACGGGTGTAGCACTCATTATGAACAGGAAGGTAGTGCACAGCGCGAGCTACTGCGAACAGTTCAGTGGTATGGTTGTCCTCATCAGAATCGACGGCAAACCAACACTGACAAGGCGCAGCGATGTCGGAGATTTGATGTTTTGCCGGATTCCTGATATTCATGGTACACTCGTGAAATGGTCTTAAGAGAAAATCTCCACTTCATGGGTATTTCGGAGATGCTGTGTCCCATCGCTCGTGCGCCGACTATAACACTACGTTGAAATTCACTTAAATCTCGATAACCTGCCATTGTAGCAGCAGCGACCGATCTAACAACTGCGCCAGAGACTTGTCTTACGAGGTGCGACAGTAAAGTAATGAGACTGATGTGAAAAAGTTTTGCTTGCCATTATAGTCAAGTTTAGTGTTGTCTTCTTCAAAGTAGTTCCCTTCTGATTGCACACACTTTTTACAGCGCTTCTGCCATTGATGGTAACATTTCTGGAACTCATCTGATCCAAAATCCTCCAAGACCCTCGTCACAGCTTTTTGGACATCTTGTGTTGTTTGAAAATTGTGTCCCTTGACCGCTGTTTCGACTCTTCGAAATAGTAAAAAAGTCGCATAGATCTGGTGAATAAGGTGGCTGTGGTAGCAGTGAAATTTGTTTTGAGGTTAAAAATTACTGTACTGACAGAGCAGTATGGGATGGCACATTATCGTGATGCAGAATCCAACTATCAGCAATGTTGGCACGGACATGAAGAACTATTTTACAAAGTCTTTCTTTGTAGTAATACTGGTTAACTGTTTGTCCAGGAGGCACCCACTATCAATGAACAATTCCCTTGGAATCAAATAAGCACACAAGCGTGCATGGTCATCCACTGCGGTCTTCAACTTCGACATTCGTTACGCCTTCACTAAACATTTTATGCCAACAAAAAACTTGACCTCTTGACATAACATCCTCTCCAAAAGCATCCTGAAGCTTACCGTAAGTTGTCGTTGCGTTTTCACCCAATTTAACGCAAAAGGAAATGGCATACCGTTGCGCAATATTAAGTGTTTCCATTTCCGTGACGAGAGACAAAAAAAAAAAAAAAAAAAAAAAAAAAAAAACAAAAAAAAAAAAAAAAAAAAAAGGTTCAAATGGCTCGGAGCACTATGGGACTTAACATCTATGGTCATCAGTCCCCTAGAACTTAGAACTACTTAAACCTAACTAACCTAAGGACATCACACACATCCATACCCGAGGCAGGATCCGAACCTGCGACCGTAGCAGTAGCGCGGCTCCGGACTGAGCGCCTAGAACCGCTAGACCGCCGCGGCCGGCTGACGAGAGACACAAACATGTGTTAACTTATTACAGCACAACTCACGATTGAGCAGTTGCATCGATGTGCCGCTTGGACTAGAAGCAGCTTATAGACCAAGGTCAAAGATATTGTGCCTACGCAAGCCTGCAGAGTTGCCACATCTTGGAAAGAAAATCAGTCTCATTACTTTATTGTCGCACCTCTTATGCCCTGTCATTCTGTGCTTTCTTCTCGTCAACGTGTTCCATATAATTCCTTCCTCGCCAGTTCTCCGAAGAACCTCCTCATTTCTTACCTAAGGAGTCAAATGGAAAAAGTGTCATTATGATTTTACCAATGGAAAAAGGTTCCAGACTAGTCCTCCCTTCGAACAGTTCAGTGATAGGGATGTTTCTCATCAGAATTGACGGCAAACCAACACTGACATGCCGCAGCGATGTCGGAGATTTGATGTTTTGCCGGATTCCTGATATTCACGGTACACTCTTGAAATGTTCGGAAGGGAAAATACCCAGTTCATCGCTACATCGGAGATGCTGTGTCCCATCGCACGTACGCCGAATATAACACCACGTTCAAATTCACTTAAATCTTGACAACCTGCCATTGTAGCAGCAGTAACCGATCTAACAACTGCGCCAGACACTTGTCTTATGTAGGTGTTGCCGACCACAGGGCCATATTCTGCCTGTTTAGATATCTCTGTACTTGAATACGCATGCCTGTACCAGTTTCTTTAGCACTTCGGTGTATTTGCTGGGTGTATTCCAATCTCTGTCTTCCTCTAAGGCTTTTACCCTTTGCAGCTCCTTCGAGTGTCATTAGGTTATTCCATCATATCTTAATATATGTCGTATCATTCTGTTCCTTCTTCTCGTCAACATGCTCCGTATATTTCTTTCCTCGACAATTCTCTGGAGAAACTCCTCATTACTTTCCTAAGCAGTCTAATTTAAAAACTGTCCTGATGGTCTCTCCATTGGAAAAATGTTCCAGATTAGTCCCCCATTCGGATCACCGGGACGGAACAGCCAAGGGGGAGGTGACTTGTGAAAAATATTGAATAACTTTATACGAGTCGGGACGTGGAATGTAAGGAGTTTCAACGTGGTAGGGAAGTTAGAAAATCTGAGAAGGGAAATGGTAAGGCTCAATCTAGATGTGGTGGGGGTCAGTGAAGTGAAATAGAAAAAAGACAAGGATTTTTGGTCAGATGAGTATAGGGTGATATCAACAGCAGTAGAAAATGATATAATGGGAGTAGGACTCGTTATGAACAGGAAGGAAGAAAACAGATTGAGCTACTGCAAACAGTTCAGTGGTATGGTTGTTCTCATCAGAATCGACGGCAAACCGGACTTGTCAGCAATAGCTCAGGTATACATGCCCACGTTGCAAGCTGAAGATATAGAAAAACTATATGAGCATACTGAACGGTTAATTCAGCTCGTTAAGGGTGATGAAAGTCTAATAGTAAAGAGGGATTGGAATGCGGTAATAGTGGAAGGAGTAGAAGAAAGGGTTAAGGGAGACTATGGGCTTGGTACTAGGAGTAAGAAAGGAGAAAGACTAATTGAGTTCTACAATAAATTTTAAATACTAATAGCGAATACTCTGTTAAAAAATCATAAGAGGAGGAGGTATACTTGGAAAAGGTCAGAATATACGGGAAAATTTCAGTTAGATTACATCATGGTTAGGAAGAAATTAGGAAGCCACATATTGGATAGTAAGGTGTACCCAGGAGCAGATAAAGACTCAGATCACAATTTAGTAATAATGAAGGGTAGACTGAAGTTCAAAAGACTAGTCGGGAAGAATCACTGTGTAAACAAATGCAATACGGATGCACTAAGGAAAGAAAAGATCCGTTTGAAGTTCTCTGAGGCCACAGACACTGCGATAATGAATAGCTCAGTAGCCAGTTCATTTGAATAGGAATGGACGTCTCTAAAAATGGCAATTACAGACGATGGAAAGAAAAACAGGTACTAGGAAGGTAAATGTGAAGGAACCATGGGTAACAGAATAAATACTTCAGTTGTCATCAGCGAATCTTATCATTGTGATTCTTTCACCCTGAATTTTGATCCCACTCTTGACTCCTCTTTTTATTTTCGTCATCGTTTCTTCGTTATATTGACTGAACAGTGGGGGCGAAAGACTACATCGCTTTCTTACACCCTTTTCAATCGGAGCGCTTCGTACTTGGTCTTCCACTCTTATTGTTTCCTCTTGATACTTGTCTGTACTTTCCCTGTAGCCTACCCCTATTTTTCTCAGAATTCCGCATATTTTGCATCATTTTACGCTGTCGAACGCCTTTTCCAGATCGACAGATTCTATGAACGTGTCTTGATTTTTCTTCAGTCCTGCTTCCATTATCATCTGACATCAGAGCTTCCTCTCTGGTGCCTTTACCTTTCCTTAAGCCAAACTGATCATCTGACACGTCTTCAGTTTTCCGTTCTGCTGTATGTTCTGCTTGTCAGCAGTTTGGATGCCTGAGCTGTTAAGCTGATTGTGCGATAATTATCGCGGCTGTCGGCTGTTGCTATCTTTGGTACTGTGAGGATGATGTTTCCGAAAGCCTGGTGTATATACACATATATATTAAGCACCCTATTGCGAGTAGTCGAAATAGTCGTTTTGTCACCACTTGCCTCAATGATTTTAGCAATTCCGATGTAATGTTCTCTATCCCTTCTGCCTTATTAGTTGACCTTAAGTAGTCCATAGCTATTTTAGAATCTAATACTGGATGACCTATCTGTTAACTCCTGTTTGTTCTTCCACCACATCATCAGACGTCATTAGAAGTATAGCCGATAGAAAACATGCAGGACCCTCACGGTTTCGTCTATACTCCGCAAGCCACCTTATCGCGTGTGGTGAGGGTACTTTGTGTACCGCTATCACTTCTCCCTTTTCCTATCTTGGCCGCGGCTGGTTCTTGGGAAGAAAGTTTGCTGGTAAGCTTCCGTACTCGAATTTCTCTAATTTTCCTTCATGTCGTTTTCGCGAGATATTCTTAAGAGAAAGCAAGTTTTGGTCGACTCTTCTACGAACATACGCTCTTGGAACTTTCAACACTAAACCACATGGTCATGTACAACGCTTCTCTTACAGCGTCTGCCGTTGGCTGAGTACGTCCTTGCCGCTTTCACATTTGTTAAATGAAACTGTAAGAACGCGAACAGCTCTCCGTTGAAGTTTTTCAATTTTCCCTTATCGATCCTGTCTCTTACGGATTTCAGACTGACGAGCAATATAAAAGTATTGACTGGGATGGGGCTTTGGTAAGCTACCTCCTTCGTGAACGGTCTACATTGCTGAGGGTTCTTCCAACGAATCCCAGACTGCTATCTCCCTAACCTGCGATTAGTTTCACGTTGTCTTTCCACTTAAAATCACTTCATACGCATAATCCTATGCATTTTATGGATGTCACTGCTTCTAGTCATTTTTATATTATCGTGTAATGAACAATAATTCGTATTGCTGCCTGTTTATACATATTATGTTGAGGGTCAACTGCTAGCCCTGTTCCATACGTCGATCCTCTGCTGCTCCTTTTGCATTTCGCAACAATTTTCTGTCTACAGCAGCATCAGCCGCGAAAAGCCTCATGTTACTTCCGACTTATCCGCTAGATCATTTATACAGGGTGTATCGAAAAGAATCATCCGAATTAAAAAAATCATAAATCTTATGTTATTTGAAATATGTGCGTGAACAACGTACTGTTGAAAAGAGCAAACTCTCGAGTTTTACATGGTTCCCACTAGGAAGCAGCAGTGTGCGCCCACTTCAGTTCTAGTCAAAATGGTGTCGGCACAACAGAAAGCGTTTTGTGTTCTACTTTCTGCACAGTGCGGGTCAGTAACAAATGTTCAGCATGACTTTCGTGCTAGGTGTGGTGTGGATCCTCTTACAGCACAGATCATTAGACGATGGCATGAACAATTGCGGGAAACAGATTATTTGTGCAAAGGCAAATCGCCGGTCCGTCCCCGAGTGTCTGACACAGACGTCGAACTGATCCGCCACAGTTTCACAAGGAGTCCGCAGAAATCCGTTTGCCGTGCAGCTCGACAGCTCAATATGCCACCGATGTCCGTGCTGCGTGTGTTGCGTCGACGTTTACACGTGAAACCATACACAATTCAGGTGCTGCAAGCTCTTCGTGAAGGCAACAAACAACAACGTGTTGAGTTCTGTAATTTCGTTCTTGGCAAGATGGAGGATGAGAATTTTCTTCCACACTTAGTGTTTAGGGACGAGGGAATATACCATTGAAATGTGAAGGTGAACCGTCATAGTGTGAGAGTATGGGGTACGGAACAACCACATGAAGTTGTACAACATGAGAAATGTTCGCCAAAATGTAATGTGTTTTGTGCAGTTTCACAGGAAAAGGTCTACGGTCAATTTTTCTTTGCCGAGAACGCTGTTACAGGAAGCACATATCTCGGTACGCTTGAGAACTTTTTTTTCCCGCAGTTGGAGACTGATTCAAACGACTTCATTTACCAACAGGATGGGGCACCGCCACACTGGCATCTGCAAGTGAGGGAATCTTTAAATCAGAGGATTACAGAACGATGGATCAGTCGCACTGTACCAAATGATTCAGCCTTACGCTACTGACCTCCGAGGTCCCCGGACCTGACTGTATGCGATTATTGCTGTGGGGGGCTTATAGAATATCTGTTTATGTGCCTTCGTTACTAACAACCATGAATGAACTGAGGCATCGCATAACAGCTGCTGTGGAAGCTGTAATTCAACACATGCTCGCTGCAGTGTGTGAACAGTATGAATACCGTATTGACATATGCCATGCATGTCGAGGGGGGGAGCACTCCGTCTTCAGGCTACAAGTGGCCCATCGGGACCATCCGACCGCCGTGTCATCCTCAGCAGTGGATGCGGATAGAAGGGGCGTGTTTTCAGCACACCGCTCTCCTGGTCGTTACGATGGTTTTCTGCGACCGGAGCCGCTACTACTCGGTCATGTAGCTCCTCAAGTTGCATCACGAGGCTGAGTGCACCCCGAAAAACGGGAACAGCGCATGGCGGCCCGGATGGTCACCCATCCAAGTGCCGGCCATACCCGACAAACCTTAACTTCAGTGATCTGACGGGAACCGACGTATTCACTGCGGCAAGGCAGTTGCCTATCAAAGGTCGGGGCATATTTATTATTTTCAGACATATAGAGTTGGCAGATCGGATGACTCTTTTTGATATATCGTGAAAAATAATTTTTGTATAACAGTCCCTTCGGAGTAAGCCCGAAGTTACTTTTACATCTGAAAACATCTCTCTATAGAGAATGACATGCAGTTATTTATTTGCTAGAAAGTCTTCAGTCCAGCACACAGCTGGTGTGATATTCTGTCCGCAGCTCGTGGTCGTGCGGTAGCGTTCTCGCTTCCCGCGCCCGGGTTCCCGGGTTCGATTCCCGGCGGGGTGAGGGATTTTCTCTGTATCGTGATGACTGAGTGTTGTGTGATGTCCTTAGGTTAGCTAGGTTTAAGTAGTTCTGAGTTCTAGGGGACTGATGACCATAGATGTTAAGTCCCATAGTGCGCAGAGCCATTTGAGTCATTTTTTCTGATATTCTGTACTCTCATATTTTGCTCATTTGGCGGCTGTACGGAACTGTATCGAAATACTTCCGGAAGTCAAAGGACACAGTATCTACGTGGGCGCCAGTTTCTACTGATTATAATGCTGTCAAAAGTCAACAGCGGAAGGCATTCACCCAGCAATGAATATTAAATGGCTGATAATTATTATTAGAGTTGGTGAACAGCTTTTGATGTTTTTAATTACATTTTTCTCATAAGATCTTCGAAGAGGTGTTTTGACTGCACTGTTGAGAACGTACATCACACAGCGCTACCACCACCATCGATAAATACCTCATTTAAGACAGCTGTTTAGTGTATAGAAGTGAGCAGTCTCTCAGGGCCAACTGCACCAACATCGATTAAAAGATTACCCTGGTCAACGTAAAATTCGACTGTACCAGTCTCAGCTGAAGTTAAACGACGGAGCTGGTCACTGTGAAAGTTGACCGACGTCGGTGGCTCCTTTTTCACGGTTACAACAAAGTAAACACATACCTTACTAAGATGGCGGCGTCTTTTGATATCATAGACGGCATAGAGGATGAAAAATATTATATCTTGAGCATGTAAACGACGTCGCAGTCGCATTTCACTACTTGTGAAAAAGGAAAATCCTTTCAGAGATGATGGGAACAGGGCATTTGAAGAGAGATTTTTATTATTCAAAAGAGGTTGGAATTTCCTACTTGTCGAAATAATCCTGTCTCGTCCATGAACCGACTTCTAATGACATTAAGGGCACATACAACTGGTGCATTTAATATGCTTCTGATACAATTTGTCATAGTCAAATATCGAATAATGACATTCGTAAATACGGTCTTTACACAGTGCGTACCGATACGGAGACAAAACTGGCCTGCCAAAGCCGTAGCATAACTGATAGTGTCGTTAAGGTAAGACGAGACAAATAGCGATTTCGCGACTATTTCTTTTCAAAAATTTTTTTCATCATTTGTTTTTTAAAAGATTCAGGGTCTTTCTCCTTAAGAAAATGGAAGTATTACCTGTAATAGTCGATGTTATTTATTATAAATAATGTAACTGCTGCAATTCTTGTTGCAAAAGCCAGCGTCTGGAATGTTAACTTTGTGACGAGAAATCTTAACATAACTGTCAGTTTATGTGAGAAAGTAAACATTGGTTGCACCCTGGAAGTATCTGTTATAATGAAATTTCGTGTAAAGTATATATACTCCCCCTCCCCATCTCTTGGTTTTATGGATTGCCTCATGTTTGTATTTTGTCGGTAAATCTCTTTTTCGTTGTAGATGAACAGCTTCGAACGTATCTCCTGTTCCACTCAAATAACATTACGAGACGAATCTCGATCTTGAAATCTGTGTGATGAAGTACATTACTTCAGAGTGATGGCGGTCAAGGCAGCATCAGGACTATGAATATTATGCATGTGCAAGCTGACGTTAGATACTATAACTATAATCAGTTTAAAACCAAAAATGAGATGAAGATTCAACTGAGATAACGAATAACCTCTACTAGTACATATGTCACATCGCTGTAAAGTATTATTCGCAGTTCAAGCCATCGATGAGTCCAGAATCTTCTTAACACTACACCCGTTCGTTTCTTTGTATTCTAAAATTTTCACATTGCAGCCGACCAGCTCTAAAAGGATATCAGTTTCAAATTTTGAGGAAACAGGCCTCCTTTTCTTGCTCTCCATACCTCAGTAACAATATCCATGTTACGATAACAAACTGACCCGCCATACTTTCACGAACTTCGACTGTCTGTCTGTAATATTTGATAGTGGAGGCTACTTTGCATTCAGAAATGGTATTACCGTACCAACCTCACGATTCACTTGTTAATTTTATCACACACTTTAAATTCCCAGAAATAAACAACAAATGGCCTTTCCTACACGCTCTTTGCGTCGCACTGACGCCAGTGACTAGGAATGTCTAGGACGCGGCGTCAGATTGGAGGGAGAAATGATGGTCCGCCACATCTAAACATTCTTTACTTTTAGAGTGACCCCTGTCTATAAGTGTCTGAGGGAGTGCGTAAAAATAAAACCTGCCGGTCGATGTTTAAAGGAAGAAGTAGTGATGTCTGTGAAGAAATCTAGAGGCTGAGGAGTACCACAGAGAAATTTAACACACTTGAACCTCACGTGCTTGCTCAGTGACTCACTCCGTTTTTAAAGCTGACGACGAACTAAAACTGCCGGAAATATCGTCGAAACTGGTTAGGCGTGAGTGCTGTAGGAAGGAACCTTTCGACCCGTGACGCGAGTCGTAATCAGACAGCGGTGTAAGCTGTCATTTTATCTTGAAACCTGCGCTGTCGCTGACGGCAGAAAAAGGAGAAAATAACGGGCAGCCTATCTTCGACGTAAGCTAGCGTCAAAGTCCCTTTATTTTTAGCGTGCTAATGAAGTGGGCATCGTCACAAGTGGAATGGGCTAAATGAGGTCAACGTCAGTGAGCTGCAAGGCTGGTCACTAGGGGTCACGAAGTAGTCTTTTAGCCATACCGGCAATGACGTTTACTTTGCAATCCATGTAACTGTTGCGTAAGAAATGCCAGATGTAAGTACGATTTATCTGGATACTCGCAGTCTTCGTCCATTGTTGACAACATGAAAAGTTCTTCTCTCCCATGTGGTCGAGAATCGTTCTATCGTCTTTGTAGATCAGTCACAGTGCATGTACGCATCTACATCTACATCTACATGAATACTCTGCAAATCACATTTAAGTGCCTGAGAGAGTTCATCGAATCACCTTCACAATAATTCTCTATTATTTCAACATCGTACAGCGCGCGGAAGAAAACAAACACTTATATCTTTCCGTACGAACTCTAATTTTATTACGATAATCGTTTTTTTCCTATGTACGCAAAATATTTTCGCATACGGAGGAGAAAATTGGTTACTGAAATTTCGTGAGAAGGTTCTGCCACAACAACAAAAAAAAAAACGCCTTTGTTTTAATGATGTCAACTCCAAATCCTGTGTCATTTCAGTGACCCTCTATCCCCTATTTCGCAAAAGTACAAAACGTGCTGGCCTTCTTTGAACTTCTGTCTGGTAAGAATCCCACACCGCTCAGCAGTGTTCTAAGAGAGGACGGACAAGCTTAGTGCAGGCAGTCTCTTCGGTAGATCTGTTACATTTTCCAAGTGCCAATAAAACGCAGTCTTTTCAAGCCTTACTCACAACATTTTCTATGTGTTCCTTCCAATTTAAGTTGTTCGTTATTGTAACTCCTAGGTATTTAGTTGAATTTACGGCCTTTAGATTTTACTGATTTATCGTGTAACCGATGATTAACGGATTCCTTTTAGCACTCACGTGAATGATTCGTACTTTTCCTTATTTAGGGTCAACTGCCAATTTTTGCGCCTTACAGAAATCTTTTTTTAATCGTTTTGCTATTTGTTTTGCTATTCTGATGACTTTACTAGTCGATAAAGGACAGCATCATCTGCATAAAATCTAAGATATCCGCTCAGGTTGTATCCTAAATCGTTTATATAGATAAGGAACAGCAAAGGGCGTATAACACTACCTTGGGGAACGCCAGAAATCACTCCTGTTTTACTCGATGACTTTTCGTCAATTACTACGAACTGTAACCTCTCTGATGGAAATCACGAATCCTGTAACACAACTGAGACGATACTCCGTAAGCACGCAGTTTCACTATAAGCCGCTTGCGTGTCAAAAGCCGTCTGGAGATCTAGAAATACGGAATCAATCTAAAATCCCTTGTCAGTAGCACT